>NW_020838018.1:650164-842797 GCF_003676395.1 Aethalodelphis obliquidens
ACCCCAGAGACGGGCGCGAGCCGCGGCTGAAAGCGCGGACCCCAGAGACGGGCGCGAGCCGCGGCTGAAAGCGCGGAATCCAGAGACGGGCGCAAACCGCGGCTAAAAGCGCGGACCCCAGAGGCGGGCGGGAGACGTTAAGGCTGCTGCTGCCGCCACCAAGGGGCCTGTGTGCGAGCACAGGTCACGCTCCACACCCCTCTTCCGCGGAGCCTGTGCAGCCCGCCACTGCCAGGTTCCCGGGATCCAGGGACAACTTCCCCGGGACAACGCACAGCGCGCTTCAGGCTGGTGCAAAGTCACGCCGGCCTTTGCCACCGCAGGCCCGCCCCGCACTCCGTGCCCCTCCCTCCCCGCCGGCCTGAGTGCGCCAGAGCCCCCGAATCAGCGGCTCTTTTAACCCCATCCTGTCTGAGCAAAAAACAGACGCCCTCCAGCGACCTACACGCAGTGGCAGGGCCAAATCCAAAACTGAGCCCTGGGAGCTGTGAGAACAAAGAAGAGAAAGGGAAATCTCTCCCAGCAGCCTCAGAAGCAGTGGATTAAAGCTCCACAATCAACTTGATATACCCTACATCTGTGGAATACCTGAATAGACAACCAATCATCCCAAATTAAGGAAGTGGACTTTAGGAGCAAGATCTATGATTTTTTCCCTTTTCCTCTTTTTGTGAATGTGTATGTGTATGCTTCTGTGTGAGATCTTGTCTGTATAGTCTTGCTTCCACCATTTGTCCTAGGGTTCTATCCGTCCATGTTTTTCTTTTGTTTTTAATTTTTTTTCTTAATAATTAATTTTAATAACGTTATTATACTTTACCTTCGTTCGTTCTTTCTTTCTTTCTTTCTTTCTTTCTTTCCTTCCTTCCTTCCCTCCTTTAGACAACGAATCATCCCAAATTGAGGAGGTGGTCTCTGACAGCAAGATTTATGATTTTTCCCCATTTACCTCTTTTAGTGAGGGTGTATGTGTATGCTTCTGTGTAAGATTTTGTCTGTATAGCTTTGCTTCCAACATTTGTCCTAAGGTTCTATCCGTCCCTTTTTTTTTTTTCTAAATAAGAATTTTTTAATTCAATAACTTTATTATACTTTATTTTATTTTTACTGTATCTTCTTTCTTTCTGTCTTTTTTCCTTCTTTCCCTCCTTCCTTCCTTCCTCCCTCCCTCCCTCCTTTCTTTCCTTCTTGCCTTCTTTCCTTCTTTGCTTCTTTCTTTCTTCCTTCCTTCCTACCCTCCTTTCCTTCTTTCTTTCCTCATACTTCTGCTAATTCCCTCTACTTTTTCTCCCTTTTATCCTGAGCCGTGTGGATGAAAAGCTCTTGGTGCTCCAGCCAGGAGGCAGGGCTCTGCCTCTGAGGTAGGAGAGCCAACTTCAGGACACTGGTCAACAAGAGACCTCCCAACTCCACATAATATCAAATGGCGAAAATCTCCCAGAGACCTCCATCTTAACACCAGCACCCAGCTTCAATAAACGACCAGCAAGCCACAGTGCTGGAAAACTTATGCCAAACAACTAGCAAAACAGGAACACAACCACACCCATTAGCAGAGAGGCTGCCTAAAATCATAATAAGGCCACAGACACCCCAAAACACACCACCAGACGTGAACCTGCCCACTAGAGAGACAAGATCCAGCCTCATCCACCACAACACAGGCACTAGTCCCCTCCACCAGGAAGCCTACACAACCCACTGAACCAACCTTAGCCACTGGAGACAGACATCAAAAACAGGAGGAACTACAAACCTGCAGCCTGCAAAAAGGAGACCCCAAACACAGTAAGATAAGCAAAATGAGAAGACAGAAAAACACACAGCAGATAAAGGAGCAAGATAAAAATGCACCAGACCTAACAAATGAAGAGGAAATAGGCAGTCTATCTGAAAAAGAATTCAGAATAATGATAGTAAGGTTGATCCGAAATCATGGAGATAGAATGGACAATAGAATGGACAAAATGCAAGAATCAGTTAACAAGGACCTAGAAGAACTAAAGATGAAACAAGCAACGATGAACAACACAATAAATGAAATTAAAAGTACTCTAGATGGGATCAATAGCAGAATAACTGAGGCAGAAGAACGGATAAGTGACCTGGAAGATAAAATAGTGGAAATAACTACTGCAGAGCAGAATAAAGAAAAAAAAATGAAAAGAACTGAGGACAGTCTCAGAGACCTCTGGGACAACATTAAACGCACCAACATTTGAATTATAGGGGTTCCAGAAGAAGAAGAGAAAAAGAAAGGGACTGAGAAAATATTTGAAGAGATTATAGTTGAAAACTTCCCTAATATGGGAAAGGAAATAGTTAATCAAGTCCAGGAAGCACAGAGAGTCCCATACAGGATAAATACAAGGAGAAATACGCCAAGACACATATTAATCAAACTGTCAAAAATTAAATACAAAGAAAGCATATTAAAAGCAGCAAGGGAAAAACAACAAATAACACATAAGGGAATCCCCATAAGGTTAACAGCTGATCTTTCAGCAGAATCCCTACAAGCCACAAGGGAGTGGCAGGACATACTGAAAGTGATGAAGGAGAAAAACCTGGAGCCAAGACTACTCTACCCAGCAAGGATCTCATTCAGATTTGATGGAGAAATTAAAACCTTTACAGACAAGCAAAAGCTGAGAGAGTTCAGCACCACCAAACCAGCTTTACAACAAATGCTAAAGGATCTTCTCTAGGCAAGAAACACAAGAGAAGGAAAAGACCTATAATAATGAACCCAAAACAATTTAGAAAATGGGAATAGGAACATACATATCGATAATTACCTTAAATGTAAATGGACTAAATGCTCCCACCAAAAGACACAGATTAGCTGAATGGATACAAAAACAAGACCCATATATATGCTGTCTACAAGAGACCCACTTCAGACCTAGAGACACATACAGACTGAAAGTAAGGGGATGGAAAAAGATATTCCATGCAAATGGAAACCAAAAGAAAGCTGGAGTAGCAATTCTCATATCAGACAAAATAGACTTTAAAATAAGGACTATTAAAAGAGACAAAGAAGGACACTCCATAATGATCAAGGGATCGATCCAAGAAGAAGATATAACAATTGTAAATATTTATGCACCCAACATAGGAGCACCTCAATACATAAGGCAAATACTAACAGCCATAAAAGGGGAAATCGACAGTAACACATTCATAGTAGGGGACTTTAACACCCCACTTTCACCCATGGACAGATCATCCAAAATGAAAATAAATAAGGAAACACAAGCTTTAAACAATACATTAAACAAGATGGACTTAATTGATATTTATAGGACACTCCATCCAAAAACAACAGAATACACATTTTTCTCAAGTGCTCATGGAACATTCTCCAGGATAGATCATATCTTGGGTCACAAATCAAGCCTTGGTAAATTTAAGAAAATTGAAATTGTATCAAGTATCTTTTCTGACCACAACGCCATGAGACTAGATATCAATTACAGGAAAAGATCTGTAAAAAATACAAACACATGGAGGCTAAACAATACACTACTTAATAATGAAGTGATCACTGAAGAAATCAAAGAGGAAATCAAAAAATACCTAGAAACAAATGACAATGGAGACACAACGACCCAAAACCTGTGGGATGCAGCAAAAGCAGTTCTAAGGGGGAAGTTTATAGCAATACAAGCCCACCTTAAGAAGCAGGAAACGTCTCAAATAAACAACCTAACCTTGCACCTCAAGCAATTAGAGAAAGAAGAACAAAAAAACCCCAAAGCTAGCAGAAGGAAAGAAATCATAAAAATCAGATCAGAAATAAATGAAAAAGAAATGAAGGAAACAATAGCAAAGATCAATAAAACTAAAAGCTGGTTGTTTGAGAAGATAAACAAAATAGATAAACCACTAGCCAGACTCATCAAGAAAAAAAGGGAGAAGACTCAAATCAATAGAATTAGAAATGAAAAAGGAGAGGTAACAACTGACACTGCAGAAATAAAAGAGATCATGAGAGATTACTACAAGCAACTCTATGCCAATAAAATGGACAATCTGGAAGAAATGGACAAATTCTTAGAAATGCACAACCTGCCAAGACTGAATCAGGAAGAAATAGAAAATATGAACAGACCAATCACAAGCACTGAAATTGAAACTGTCATTAAAAATCTTCCAACAAAGAAAAGCCCAGGACCAGATGGCTTCACAGGTGAATTCTATCAAACATTGAGAGAAGAGCTAACACCTATCCTTCTCAAACTCTTCCAAAATATAGCAGAGGGAAGAACACTCCCAAACTCCTTCTACGAGGCCACCATCACCTTGATACCAAAACCAGACAAGGATGTCACAAAGAAAGAAAACTACAGACCAATATCACTGATGAACATAGATGAAAAAATCCTCAACAAAATACTAGCAAACAGAATCCAACAGCACATTAAAAGGATCATATACCATGATCAAGTGGGGTTTATTCCAGGAATGCAAGGATTCTTCAATATACGCAAATCTATCAATGTGATAAACCATATTAACAAATTGAAGGAGAAAAACCATATGATCATCTCAACAGATGCCGAGAAAGCTTTTGACAAAATTCAACACCCATTTATGATAAAAACCCTGCAGAAAGTAGGCATAGAGGGAACTTTCCTCAACATAATAAAGGCCATGTATGTCAAGCCCACAGCAAACATCATCCTCAATGGTGAAAAACTGAAAGCATTTCCACTAAGATCAGGAACAAGACAAGGTTGCCCACTCTCACCACTCTTATTCAACATAGTTTTGGAAGTTTTAGCCACAGCAATCAGAGAAGAGAAGGAAATAAAAGGAATCCAAATTGGAAAAGAAGAAGTAAAGCTGTCACTGTTTGCAGATGACATGATCCTATACATAGAGAACCCTAAAGGTGCTACCAGAAAACTACTAGAGCTAATCAATGAATTTGGTAAAGTGGCAGGATACAAAATTAATGCACAAAAATCTCTGGCATTCCTATATACTAATGATGAAAAATCTGAAAGTGAAATCAAGAAAACACTCCCATTTACTATTGCAACAAAAAGAATAAAATACCTAGGAATAAACCTACCTAAGGAGACAAAAGACCTGTATGCAGAAAATTATAAGACACTGATGAAAGAAATTAAAGATGATACAAATAGATGGAGAGATATACCATGTTCTTGGATTGGAAGAATCAACATTGTGAAAATGACTCTACTACCCAAAGCAATCTATAGATTCAATGCAATCCCTATCAAACTACCACTGGCATTTTTCACAGAACTAGAACAAAAAATTTCACAATTTGTATGGAAACACAAAAGACTCCGAATAGCCAAAGCAATCTTGAGAACGAAAGAAGGAACTGGAGGAATCAGGCTCCCTGACTTCAGACTATACTACAAAGCTACAGTCATCAAGACGGTATGGTACTAGCACAAAAACAGAAAGATAGATCAATGGAACAGGATAGAAAGCCCAGAGATAAACCCATGCACATATGGACACCTTATCTTTGATAAAGGTGGCAGTAATGTACAGTGGAGAAAGGACAGCCTCTTCAATAAGTGGTGCTGGGAAAACTGGACAGGTACATGTAAAAGTATGAGATTAGATCACTCCCTAACACCATACACAAAAATAAGCTCAAAATGGATTAAAGACCTAAATGTAAGGCCAGAAACTATCAAACTCTTAGAGGAAAACATAGGCAGAACACTCTATGACATAAATCACAGGAAGATCCTTTTTGACTCACCTCCTAGAGTAATGGAAATAAAAACAAAAATAAACAAATGGGACCTAATGAAACTTCAAAGCTTTTGCACAGCAAAGGAAACCATAAACAAGACCAAAAGACAACCCTCAGAATGGGAGAAAATATTTGCAAATGAAGCTACCGACAAAGGATTAATCTCCAAAATTTACAAGCAGCTCATGCAGCTCAATAACAAGAAAACAAACAACCCAATCCAAAAATGGGCAGAAGACCTAAATAGACATTTCTCCAAAGAAGATATACAGACTGCCAACAAACACATGAAAGAATGCTCAACATCATTAATCATTAGAGAAATGCAAATCAAAACTACAATGAGATATCATCTCACACCAGTCAGAATGGCCATCATCAAAAAATCTAGAAACAATAAATGCTGGAGAGGGTGTGGAGAAAAGGGAACACTCTTGCACTGCTGGTGGGAATGTGAATTGGTTCAGCCACTATGGAGAACAGTATGGAGGTTCCTTCAAAAACTACAAATAGAACTACCATATGACCCAGCAATCCCACTGCTGGGCATATACCCTGAGAAAACCAAAATTCAAAAAGAGTCATGTACCAAAATGTTCATTGCAGCTCTATTTACAATAGCCCGGAGATGGAAACAACCTAAGTGCCCATCATCGGATGAATGGATAAAGAAGATGTGGCACATATATACAATGCAATATTACTCAGCCATAAAAAGAAACGAAATTGAGCTATTTGTAATGAGGTGGATAGACCTAGAGTCTGTCATACAGAGTGAAGTAAGTCAGAAAGAAAAAGTGAGAACTTTTCACTCACACTCACTAGAGTGTATACAATCAAAAGGACAGAACAAATGCTAGCAAGAATATAGAGAAATTGGTAATCTCATATGGTGCTTGTGGAAATGTAAAATAGTGCCTAAGGCTGGGTCGGGGTGATTAGGTGGGAGAATGGGGATTGAATGCTGATAGATATGAAGTTTCTTTCGGGGGTGCTGGGGAACTAAAAATGTTCTAAAATTAGATTGCAGTCATGGTTGAACAACTCTACGACTATACTAGAAACATTGAATTATATACTTTAAATGGATGAATTGTATGGTAAAGGGTAGGAGAACATGCCACCCAAAATATGCCACTTTGACATAGGGATTCTTTTAAGCTGAAGGCAATTGAGAAACAGCAGATGCAAGAAAAGCTCTCTGCCCTCCCATTTGCCTAAAAAGACATCAATTTGTAAAGGCGTCCCCCTTTTCCTTTCTCTACCAGGAAGGACCGACCACACTAGACCCAGATCAGCCCTGAGACACAGCAGAGGAATCTGCATTGCAAGTAGCTCTTATCTTCCATCAATTTCCCCATGTATTTACCTTCCCACAAGTTGTGGTCCCTAGAAACTCAAAGTCGTTTCCTTCGTCTTGTCACTTCAATAAATATTTATTGTTCTGTAGAGATGCAACATAAGTCCAGGTTACACCCTGGAGTTACTCATTTCTGAGTGTTCCTGCCTGTATGAACTTCTCTCTTTCTCTTGTTAATCTATCTTTTGTTAGTCTAATTTACAGAGTCCCAGTCAATCAACATAAAATTAGTTTTTCCTCTTCTAAAGGTATGTGAAGTTTATTGTCAGGGAGGGGAAAATTTCCCTCTACCCATCTTGAGTTCTTGTGCCTGGATTCATAATGAAACTGAGACAAGACAGAATAACAGGAGAAAAACAAATAAATTTTAATTTGTGCACACAGAGTCTCATAGAAATGGAATCTAAGAAGTGACCAAAGCAGGCAGCTTATATACTTTTTAGACAAAGAAACAATAAATTTGCGAGGAATTGTCAGGACAAAGAAATTTAGGCTATGAGTACTTAATTAGTCAAGAATCTGGAGTTTGGGCTTGGGGTAGTAAAGTAAATAAGGTTTGTTTATACAGGCTTCTTGGCCTGAATTTCATATCTCTAGTGATAAGGGTGTCCTTCTACCTCCAGATGCAGGGAGTGTATCTTTCATATGAGAGATTAATTTCCTGCTTTCAGGGAGACAGAAAGGAGGGTCAGTGTGTCCCTCTTGCATAGGCTGTTTCTTAAGTAACTTTAATTCAAAATAATCAATTTGCCATTGACACATATTTGGACAGCCTAAATCTCAGTAAAGCTGTTACAAAACCAAATAACCAGGCCCGTCTCTGAGAGAGGAGATGAAAGAAGCTGGCAACTGGAATCAATTCAGATCTCCCCCTGCCTCTTAGTTAACAAGGGCCAGCATCGTACCGCAAAGGTAAGACATGTCAGTTACCTGGTATAGTTAGTAGATAAAATGCAGGACCTAAGAAAATGGTTTTAATATAGTAAAGGAAATGAAGGATTTACATTAAATTGTTTAATAACATGCTTTTTTTGTTAAGTATTTTAATCTATTAAATGCTTCAATAAATTGACCGCACAATAATGAAAGGGAAGACATGTAGGTATAATCATAGGTTGCCCGAGGGTCGAGGAATTTAGTAAATGTGTGGCAGAGAAAAACATATCTAAATTCAAATTGGAAAAGTCAGTGTGAACTCACAGAAACATTTCCCCTGTTAAAAAAAATTGTCTCAACAACCACCACAGTGTCTCTGCCCACCATCATTTCTCATGTGCACCCCAAACATCCACCCTTCGGTTTCCAATTCTATTCTCCCCTAAAAGGCATCTTGGAGAATAGCTGAGAACTGTCTCAAGGCTGAGAAAACTCACAGTGGGCCTGGAATACCTGTCATTGCCAGGAAGCTAAGAAGCTTTCAAGGATGTCAATAGGATGCTAAGGGGACAAAGAACTAGCTTTTAGGGACTCCCAGTGACTACCCTGTGATGATTTGAATATCAAAAATCTTTTCCCTTTAATTGAGAGAAATTAAATTATAAAAAGCTGTATACAAGCAAACCAGAAGCTTGTAAGCATACTGTACTATCAAACTTTTTGGTTTTTTCAATCAGCTAGGTCTAGAAATGAAAGCTGGCCAACTTTCCTCCCCTGCTTATGACTTAAAGAAGAAAAAGTTCAAAGAAATCTATTTTAACTCCTCTGCTACCTCTGTGAATGTAGCTGCAGCGTCAGAGGGCTGGCCCACCTTGGGAAGTACAGACAGGCTGTTCCCTTCACATAAACAAACATGTGGTCTAGACCTACCTACAAGTGTAAGCCCTTGCTGAAGCTAAACTGGGTCAGTGGTGTTATCTTTGTAGAACAAAGGACAGTCTCTTGTTGTCATTCATTAGATGCCTCTGTGACCTTTAGCAAACTCAGAATGGTCATCGTTATAAAAAGAACTGTTGGTCATGTACCAAAATGTTCATTGCAACTCTATTTACAATAGCCCGGAGATGGAAACAACCTAAGTGCCCATCATTGGATGAATGGATAAAGAAGATGTGGCACATATATACAATGGAATATTACTCAGCCATAAAAAGAAACGAAATTGAGCTATTTGTAATGAGGTGGATGGACCTAGAGTCTGTCATACAGAGTGAAGTAAGTCAGAAAGAGAAAGACAAATACCATATGCTAACACATATATATGGAATTTAAGAAAAAAAAAATGTCATGAAGAACCTATGGGTAAGACAGGAATAAAGACACAGACCTACTAGAGAATGGACTTGAGGATATGGGGAGGGGGAAGGGTAAGCTGTGACAAAGCGAGAGAGTGGCATGGACATATATACCCTACCAAACGTAAGGTAGATAGCTAGTGGGAAGCAGCCGCATAGCACAGGGAGATCAGCTCGGTGCTCTGTGACCACCTAGAGGGGTGGGATAGGGAGAGTGGGAGGGAGGGAGATGCAAGAGGGAAGAGATATGGGAACATACGTATAACTGATTCACTTTGTTATAAAGCAGAAACTAACAAACCATTGTAAAGGAGTTATACTCCAATAAAGATGTAAAAAAAAAAAGAAAAAATAAAGGACTGTTGGGACTTCCCTGGTGACGCAGTGGTTAAGAACCCGCCTGCCAATGCAGGGGACACGGGTTCGAGTGTGGTCCAGGAAGATCCCACATGCCGTGGAGAAACTAAGCCCGTGTGCCACAACTACTGAGCCCGTGTGCCACAACTACTGAGCCTGTGCTCTAGAGCCTGTGCTCCGCAACAAGAGAAGTCACCACAATGAGAAGCCTGCACAACACAATGAAGAGTAGCCCCCGCTCGCCACAACTAGAGAAAGCCGCACACAGCAACCAAAAATAAATGAAAAATTCCAAAAAAGAAAAAAAAAAAAGGACTGTTGGCCAATATTAGTATTGGCTCAACTTGGATTGGATTCAATTCCTGTGGCCAGGAGACAGCCCTTGCTTTTGTTCCTCCACTGCCAGCAGCATCTGGAACTCCCCTTGCTTCCAGGAACAAATGAAAGAGGCAGAGTGTGCAGTGAAGGGCCGTATCTTGTCCACTTCTCTCTCTGAGCCACTATTTCTCCTCCCAGGAAACTGTCCTGCAGTTGCACAGTGTAGAATATGGGTGTGTGTGCCTAAACTTTTTTCCGGCTGGATGAGACCACTTCCTAGGGCGCAGGCTTTCTTTACAACTCTGGTGAAAGGATAAACATTTCTGAAGTCAGTCACTCATCTCATCCTTCCCTTCTCTACCTCTTGCCATGAATGTCATCCCTCCTGGCCCCTGATACTCTGTTCCAATGTTAGATAGTATGATTGTAAATTATTGTAGTATCAGGTTGCATTATTTAATTAGTTCATTTTTGTTGTACATATTTTGCAGGGTAACGTCATGGGTCCACTGTTTCAAAATACACTCAAACGACAAGACTGTAGAAAGAAAAAAGGAAAAGCACCAGCTTCTGCTTACTCATCTAGGTTCCCAGTGATTGCCAGGACAGTGTTACCAGCTCACAGAAGCAACGTAAGTAGGTGAGACGGTTGGGTGTGGGCAAGGCTCTCTCTGATATAACCACCCCAGTGCCAGACATCCTGTGTGTACCCACCTTCTAATACAAGCCAACGATGCACCTGCCTGTGTCTAATTGTGGTGGAGATTGACCAAGGGCATTTGTTAGAATGTGAGGTGAAATAAAAATGGAAATTTCTCATATTAGTTCACCTTGAAAACAATTGATTGAAGGAAAACTATGAAAACAAGGAAGCTTTATTAGACAGCTTGTGGAATTCTGTACATAAGGAATACCCTTTTAAAGTGTTCTTTGGGGTATGATTTTCACACTTTCTCGAGACGTTTTCCTGTGGCCTATTATAATTCATCCACATTGAGGTAAGGGGTGGGGGGCTGTGGAAAGCTGTGCTCAAAAAGCCCTTGCTAGTCCTTGCTTTTCAAATTCTGTGGGCTGCCTGAGATGTGTTGGGTGGAACCTGCCTCCCTCTGATCAGTGGGGCTCCCTGCCAGCCTTGCAGTCAGGTCACAGGGAGGCGGAAGCCCACCCCCAGACCCCTTAGCATCCAACACTTGATAAGAGGTGATGCACCTCCTGCTTCCAAGAACGGCTCACAGAGCCAGGCTGGAGACCATGGTGTGGCTGTGACAGTCAGCAGTGTAATGCTGGCCTCAGGGAAGAGTCGCCAGCGTGTCCTAAGGCAAGACCATCAAGCATGTTTTGGTGCCCCCAAACTGTGTCCTGTATGGACTTCAGAATTTGACCCTCAGATCAATCAAGGAGTTGATTACCAGTTGAGTATTGGTTGAGTAGTCAACGTTCTTTGAGTACTAATTAAGTGTTTACCCTGCTTTAATCTTCTCCAGAGCTCTTTTCTCCACCCACGGTGCAGTCACTTGATTATTTGTTTATTGGGAAATTGTCCCCCCTGCAACTTGTTTTCCCCCACTTCTAAACACTATGTTTCCCAGCATCTAGATTAGTACCTGGTGCATAGTAGGGCCCCAGTTAATTTTTTTGAATGAATGAGTGAATGAATGAATGAGGCACACTGCAATGCCCTTGTTCTCACAGGAGCTGAGGAGATAAAATCCATATCCACAAATATGGAGCTGGATGTACAGCATGCATATAACATCTTTAGGCCACATGTGAACAGGTCAAGGGGGAATTATAAGGATAAGGGCTGTAAGGACTTGTAAAGATGGAGGTTTCATTGTGGGCAGTGGAGTGGGAGGGGTAACTATTCTCAAAATGTAAACTCTGGGATAAAATAATTTTACTGCCAGAGAAAGCAAAAAAATCATTGTTTCTAGAGCAGAGGTCTGTCTTGGCTCTTCCATGAATTACCTATGGGCCTTAGCATGTCTCTAAAACTTCTGGGACTTCAAACATAGAGCAGAGTCTAGATGGTCCAGCAGCTCTTTCAATGCCAACTTTTCCTGATGATTTTCGATGCCCAATTTTTATGGCTTGAGCATGTGTTATAAAAATGAAGGAAAGGCAACTTCCCTGAGTCTGTCTTACTTGCTTCAAAGGCCATCTGAACCAAATTTCTAGTGTTGATGCAGAGCTGATTCCCCCTGGTCCTGTCTCCCCTCACTGCAGCTTGTCTTCCCACTGCTAACCTTTCACTTAAAACTTTGCCTCCTGGAAGCCCCCCTCCAGTGTGAGCAGGCCATGCTCCCCCATCTCTGATTCTTCCTGAGGCCTTGCCTCCTTGTAGGATCTTCGTGTCCTGGCTGCCATTCTCCCACACTCTCCCAGGGAGGCAGGCGATCTCCTTTCCTCTCTGCCATTGTAGAAAGAGCATCCTCCTTTGCCAGCTTTGTCCCCTGGCAATAGCAGCTTCTCCTGTCCCTGACTGCACTCTTCTACATGATGATGATAGTAGCTCGTGGACAGTGTAGCAAGCACTGTTCCAAGTGCATTTCATGTACTAAGTCATTCCACTCTCCAACACAATTATGTACAAGATAAGGATTAATACCATGATCCCCATTTTACAAATGAGGACACTGAGGCCCAGAACAATCAAGTAACTTGTCTAAGGGGACCCTATTAATAACTGATAGAGCCAGGATTAAAATTTAAGCCATCTGGATCCAGAGTCCATGGATACTGTGCAATCTAGCAGTTGGGTGATGAAATTAGTGTAGGGAGTTGTGACCAGCATTTATTTTTAGATAAAATAGAACAGAACAGAAAGAATAGAATAGAATAGAATAGAAATTAGTAAATAGAATTATTTTTGCAATACTCTTGTTTTATTTCAGTCATGCACATGTATTTGAGTGCACACTGTATTTCATTTTTTTTTTTTAAATTTGAAAATCATTGCAGGGCTTCCCTGGTGGCGCAGTGGTTGAGAGTCTGCCTGCCGATGCAGGGGACACGGGTTCGTGCCCCGATCCGGGAGGATCCCACATGCCGCGGAGCTGCTGGGCCCGTGAGCCATGGCCGCTGGGCCTGCGCGTCCAGAGCCTGTGCTCTGCAGCAGGAGAGGCCACAACAGTGAGAGGCCCGTGTACCGCAAAAAAAAAAAAAAAAAAAATCATTGCAATGTTCTGTGGCTTCTTCCTGACCTCATTAAAACTGTGACATGTGACTCTAAGTACCTCTCTCCACTTTGACTTCTGCCAACATCTTGATGATTTCATGGTTCACGGGTCCATCCAGTAGCTAGTTCTTATAGTTCCTTAACTCCAGATATATTCACCTCCATTTCAATTCATTTAGCTGGTTCCATAGCTAAATCCTGGGAATGATCAGTTCTTAGCAATTGCTGCACTTATGAAACTGTGAACCCTCAAGTTTACTCTTCAGACAGACCCCTAGCCTTTCATATTCTTTGCACTGTGTCTTAGTCCATGCAGGCTGCTATAATGGAATACCATAGACTGGGCAGCTTATTAAAAACAGGAATTTCTCACGGTTCTGGACACTGGAAGTCCAAGATCAAGATGCTGGTAGATTTGGTGTCTGATGAGGGCCCACTTCCTGGTTCCTAGACAGACATTTTCACACAGAATCCTCACATGGTGGAAGGGGAGAGGGAGCTCTCTGAGGTCTCATTTATAAGAGCACCAATCCCATTCATGAGGGATCCATCCTCATGACCTAATCACCTCCCAAAGGTCCTACTTCCTAATATCATCATGCTGGGATTAGGATTTCAACATACGAATTTTGGGGGGAGGACACAGACACTCAGTCCATAATACCCTGCCATGTCCCCAGGCCTGATTTGGAGCTCATATGTCTCTTGACTCTTCCTCTTTGTCCTTCCATGCTGTCTGTGTCCTCTTGTCCCTGTCTTTTGTTCCTTTCCTTACCTCACTGATCACCCAAGATCCTATGATTGATGACACCAACTTCTTTTCTATCTGTATCCACCACGCCCTTACCTCCTTATCCTTCTATGTTCTCCTAACACTGAATCAGTCTGCAGCTGACCCTTCACTCAGATGCAAAAACCGAGGAGTATAACCAAGCAAATGGTGGCACTCAAATGAGGGTCACCATTTTTACTGGTCTATTAGTGCCCCTCAGCATCTTGCATTTGACCTGGGTCCTACCTGACAGAGAAAATAAGCCCCATCAGCTCTCCATCCCACCCTTGCAGACACATTGACATTCTCTTTCTTTTTAAAATGACCTCAGATCCAAGATTCATCTTCCATCTGTGCTCTCAGCCTCCCCGCTTCATCCTTGCTCCATCTTCCTTTCCTTATATATATATATTTTTTTATAAATTTATTTATTTATTTATTTATGGCTGTGTTGGGTCTTCGTTTCTGTGTGAGGGCTTTCTCCAGTTGCGGAGAGCGGGGGCCATTCTTCATCGCCATGTGCAGGCCTCTTACTGTCGTGGCCTCTCTTATTGCAGACCACAGGCTCCAGACGTGCAGGCTCAGTAGTTGTGGCTCACGGGCCTAGTTGCTCCGTGGCATGTGGGATCTTCCCAGACCAGGGATCAAACCCGTGTCTCCTGCATTAGCAGGCGGATTCTCAACCACTGCGCCACCAGGGAAGCCCCTTTCCTTATATTTTTAACCTCCTGCTCTCTACTAGTTTTCTCTCAGTCTATGAACATTTTCACATCTTTTTCATTAAAACAGCCCCCACCCAATTCTGTAGCTGCTGTCCAATGCCCAACCCCTCTCCATCACATTGCAATGAACACACAAACACACACACACAATTCATTCAGTCTCCATTTCCTTTTCTCCCATTCATTCCTCAGCCCCCTGATACTGGGCCTTTGCCCCTACAACTCCATGGAAACTGTTCTTGTCAAGGTTACCAATGATTTCTGTCAAGGAGAAATAAATTTTTGCCTACACTTCTAGGTTCTTCTGTCTGGTCTAAGAATAAAATTGACATGAGACAGATTAACAGGAGAAAATCAAACAAAAGTTTAATAATATGTATCCATAGGAGAGACCCAGGAAAATTGAGTAACTTGCCAAAGTGGCTGAAGCCCTCACCTAATTACCATCTTCAGCTAGAGACAAAAGAGAATGTTGGGGTAGTAGTTTGGGACTTCAAAGGGGAGGAAGGCAACTCAGAAATAGAAAAGCAAATGTTTGGTAAACAAATGTTTGCTGGGCCCTGCAGAGACAGTGGAACACAGAGTGAATTCTGACCTCTAGGCCCTGCCTAGAGTTCCTTTCACCACACCTGGCCCATATTCTGTGCAGGTATATCTGGTGACAGCTCTATTCTGGGGACTGGCCCTCTATCTAAATTCTTTTAGGCAGTTAGGAGGAAGGTCAAAGTTTCTTCCTGAGTCTTTTGGGCCTTGATTGTTTTTAGCTCAAAATAATCAGCATGCTAAAGAGACATTTTGGGATGGCAAGTTTTGCTGCCCTACACTTCCTTGTAGCCAAGTCCATAAAAACTTTTCTGTCCATATATCTTTCATTCTATCTGAGTATTTGGTTTTGTCTATCACTGCCATTGTCTTGGATCTTTCTTCCTCTCTGACTTCTGTGACTCTACTCTTCCTGTTTTCTGCCTCACATTTTGGTCATCTTTCTTCATCATTAGTTTCTTGCTGTTGAGAGTTAGTTTTAGAATAAAGGGAAGAGCCCATGTGAATTGAATTGACCAAAAGTTAACTCTTCTCCATAAAAATATCATCAACATTTTTTTGGACTAGACAAGCTGATTCTAAAATTTATATGAAAAAATGAACAAACAAGAATAGCCAATGGAAGAAAATCTTAAAAAGAGGGAGGACAATTAGGTGAAAATAATGGTGCAACCAGATATTAAAACATATTATGAAGCCTCAGTAATGACCACAGCATGGTATCAGCACATGAACAGACAGATCAGTGGATCAGAAGAGGAAATCTGGAGCCAAATACAAATATACATGGGAATTCTATTTATGATAAGGAGAGAGTCTAACCAATGGGGTAAGGACAGACTACTCTCAAATTTTTAACATCCCTTTTTCTGTATTTTCTGTCTCATCCTGTATTTCTGTCTCCTTTCTTCGGTCTATAAATACACTTGTGTCTCTCATTAAACATCAGAAAACAAACAACCCTCACTCCCTTCCTGTATCATCTTAGTTAACCACTATTTCCCTTATACTTTGCAGCCAAGTTCTCTTTAAAGAATAGTTTTTTACACACTGTCTCCGCTTCTTCCCTTTGAAAAAATATTTTTAAATCTTATATTTGTTTATTTTTAGTTATGAAGTAAGATTATACATAAGACTATGTATCTTAATAACTTGAAATATGAAAAGAAAATGGTTGTAATTAATGTTTATTATCTCAAGAGTGGAATTACAAGAATTTTTTATGGTCTAAATCTGCACTATCCAGTACAATAGTCACTAGCCACATGTGGCAATTGATCCTTTGAATGTGGCTACTCTGAGTTGAGATGTGCTCTAAGACACACATTGGATTTTGAAGTTTTACTGAAAAAAGAGAATGTAAAATAACTCTTTAGTAGTCTTTTCTACTGATTATTTATTTAATCAATAACATTTTGATTTTTTTTTTGGATTTTATTTATTTTTTCATACAGCAGGGTCTTATTAGTTATCCATTTTATACATATTAGTGTATATATGTCAATCCCAATCTCCCAATTCATACCACCCCCACCCCCACCCCTGCCACTTTCCCCACTTGGTGTCGATATGTTTGTTCTCTACATCTGTGTCTCTATTTCTGCCCTACAAACAGGTTCATCTGTACCATTTTTCTATGTTCCACATATATGCGTTAATATACAATATTTGTTTTTCTCTTTCTGACTTACTTCACTCTGTATGACAGTCTCTAGATCCATCCACGTCTCTACAAATGACCAAATTTCATTCTTTTTAATGGCTGAGTAATATTCCATTGTATATATGTACCACATGTTCTTTATCCATTCGTCTGTCAATGGGCATTTAGGTTGATTCCATGACCTGGCTATTGTAAGTAGTGCTGCAATGAACATTGGGGTGCATGTGTCTTTTTGAGTAATGGATTTCTCTGGGTATATGCCCAGTAGTGGGATTGCTGGGTCATATGGTAATTCTATTTTTAGTTTTTTAAGGAAACTCCATACTGTTCTCCATAGTGGCTGTATCAATTTACATTCCCACTAACAGTGCAAGAGGGCTCCCTTTTCTCCATACCCTCTCCAGCATTTGTTGTTTGTAGATTTTCTGATGATGCCCATTCTAACTGGTGTGATGTGATACCTCATTGTAGTTTTGATTTGCATTTCTCTAATAATTAGTGAAGCTGAGCAGCTTTTCATGGCTTTTTGGCCATCTGTATGTCTTCTTTGGAGAAATGTCTATTTAGGTCTTCTGCCCACTTTTTGATTGGTTTCTTTGTTTTATTAATATTGAGCTGCATGAGTTGTTTATATATTTTGGAGATTAATCCTTTGTCCATTGATTCGTTTGCAAATATTTTCTCCCATTCTGAGGGTTGTCTTTTCATCTTCTTTGTAGTTTCCTTTGTTTTGCAAAAGCTTTTAAGTTTCATTAGGTCCCATTTGTTTATTTTTGTTTTTATTTCCATTACTCTAGGAGGTGGATCAAAACAGGTCTTGCTGTGATTTATGTCAAAGAGTGTTCTTCCTATGTTTTTTCTCTAAGAGTTTTATAGTGTACGGTCTTACATTTAGGTGTCTAATCCATTTTGAGTTTATTTTTGTGTATGGTGTTAGGGAGTGTTCTAATTTCATTCTTTTACATGTAGCTGTCCAGTTTTCCAAGCACCACTTATTGAAGAGACTGTCTTTTTCTCCATTGTATATCCTTGCCTCCTTTGTCATAGATTAGTTGACTATAGGTGTGTGGGTTTATCTCTGGGCTTTCTATCCTGTTCCATTGATCTGTATTTCTCTTTTTGTGCCAGTACCATACTATCTTGATTACTGTAGCTTTGTAGTACAGTCTGAAGTCAGGGAGTCTGATTCCTCGAGCTCCGTTTTTTTCATTCAAGACTGCTTTGGCTATTTGGGTTCTTTTGTGTTTCATTACAAATATTAAGATTTTTTGTTCTAGTTCTGTAAAAAATGCCATTGGTAATTTGATAGGGATTGCATTGAATCTGTAGGTTGCTTTGGGTAGTATAATCATTTTCACATTGTTGATTCTTCCAATCCAAGAATATGGTATATCTCTTCATCTGTTTGTAACAGCTTTAATTTCTTTCATCAGTGTCTTATAGTTTTCTGCATAGAGGTCTTTTGTCTCCCTAGGTAGGTTTACTCCTAAGTATTTTATTCTTTTTGTTGCAAAGGTAAGTGGGAGTGTTTCCATAATTTCTCTTTCAGATTTTTCGTCATTAATGTATAGGAATGCAAGAGATTTCTGTGCATTAATTTGTATGCTGTAACTTTACCAAATTCACTGATTAGCTCTAGTAGTTTTCTGGTGGCATCTTTAAGATTCTCTATGTATAGTATCATGTCATCTGCAAACAGTGACAGTTTTACTCTTCTTTTCCAATTTGTATTCCTTTTATTTCTTTTTCTCCTCTGATTGCCATGGCTAGGACTTCCAAAACTATGTTGAATAATCGTGGTGAGAGTGGACATCCTTGTCTTGTTCCTGATCTTAGAGGAAATGCTTTCAGTTTTTCACCATTGATAATGATGTTTGCTGTGGGTTTGTCATATATGGCCTTTATTATGTTGAGATAAGTTCCCTCTATGCCCACCTTCTGGAGTTTTTTTCATAAATGGTGTTGAATTTTGTCAAAAGCTTTTTCTGCATCTATTGAGATGATCATATGGTTTTTATTCTTCAATTTGTTAATATGGTGTATCACACTGATTGATTTGCATATATTGAAGAATTCTTGCATCCGTGGGATAAATCCCACTTGATCATGATGCATGATCCTTTTAATGTGTTGTTGGATTCTGTTTGCTAGTACTTTGTTGAGGATTTTTGCATCTATGGTCATCAGTGATATTGGTCTGTAATTTTCTTTTTTGTAGTATCTTTGTCTGGTTTTGGTATCAGGGTAATGGTGGCCTCATAGAATGAGTTTGGGAGTGTTCCTTCCTCTACAATTTTTTGGAAAATTTGAGAAGGATAGGTGTTAGCTCTTCTCTAAATGTTTGATAGAATTCACCTGTGAAGCCATCTGGTCCTGGACTTTTGTTTGTTGGAAGATTTTTAATCACAGTTTCAATCTCATTACTTGTGATTGGTCTGTTCATATTTTCTCTTTCTTCCTGGTTCAGTCTTGGAAGGTTGTACCTTTCTAAGAATTTGTCCATTTCTTCCAGGCTGTCCATTTTATTGGCATAGAGTTGCTTGTAGTAGTCTCTTAGGATGCTTTGTATTTCTGTGGTGTCTGTTGTAACTTCTCTTTTTCATTTCTAATTTTATTGATTTCAGTCCTCTCTCTCTTTTTTTTTGATGAGTCTGGCTAATGGTTTATCCATTTTGTTTATCTTCTCAGAGAACCAGCTTTTAGTTTTATTGATCTTTGCTACTGTTTTCTTTGTTCCTATTTCATTTATTTCTGCTCTGATCTTTACAGTTTCTTTCTTCTACTAACTCTAGGTTTTGTTTGTTCTTCTTTCTCTAGTTCCTTTAGGTGTAAGGTTAGATTGTTTATTTGAGATTTTTCTTGTTTTTTGAGGAAAGCTTGTATTGCTATAAACTTCCCTCTTAGAACTGCTTTTGCTGCATCCCATAGGTTTTGTGTCATCATGTTTTCGTTGTCATTGGTCTCTAGGTATTTTTTGATTTCCTCTTTGATTTCTTCAGTGATCCCTTGGTTATTTAGTAATGTATTGTTTAGCCTCCATGTGTTTGTGTTTTTTACTATTTTTTTCCCTGTAATTGATTTCTAATCTCATAGCGCTGTGGTCAGAAAAGATGCTTGGTATGATTTCAATTTTCTTAAATTTACTGAGGCTTGATTTGTGACCCAAGATGTGATCTATCCTGGAGAATGTTCTGTGTTCACTTGAGAAGAAAGTGTAATCTGCAGTTTTGGGATGGAATGACCTATAAATATCAATTAAATCTCTCTGGTCTATTGTATTATTTAAAGCTTGTATTTCCTTATTAATTTTCTGTTTGGATGATGTGTCCATTGGTGTAAGTGAGGTGTTAAAGTCCCCCACTATTATTGTGTTACAGTTGATTTCCTCTTTTATAGCTGTTAGCAGTTGCCTTATGTCTTGAGGTGGTCCTATGTTGGGTGCATACATATTTATAATTGTTATATCTTCTTCTTGGATTGATCCCTTGATCATTATGTAGTTCCTTCCTTGTCTCTTGTAACATTCTTTATTTTAAAGTCTATTTTATCTGATATGAGTATTGCTACTCCAGCTTTCTTTTGATTTCCAATTTGCATGGAATATCTTTTTCCATCCCCTCACTTTCAGTCTGTATGTGTCCCTAGGTCTGAAATGCGTCTCGTGTAGATAGCATATATGTGGGTTTTGTTTTTGTGTCCATTCAACGAGCCTGTGTCGTTTGGTTAGAGCATTTAATCCATTCATTTTCAAGGTAATTATTGATATGTATGTTCCTATGACCATTTTCTTAATTATTTTGGGTTTGTTTTTGTAGGTCCTTTTCTTCTCTTGTGTTTCCCACTTAGAGAAGTTCCTTTAGCATTTTTTGTAGAACTGGTTTGGTGGTGCTGAATTCTCTAGCTTTTTCTTGTCTGTAAAGCTTTTGATTTCTCCCTCAAATCTGAATGAGATCCTTGCTAGGTAGAGTAATCTTGGTTGTAGGTTCTTCCCTTTCATCACTTTAAATATATCATGCCACTCCTTTCTGGCTTGTAGAGTTTAACTTTATGGGAGTTCCCTTGTATGTTATTTTCCCCCTGCTGCTTTTAATAATTTTTCTTTATCTTTAATTTTTGTCAATTTGATTACTATGTGTGTTGGCGTGTTTCTCCTTGGGTTTACCCTGCCTGGACTCTCTGTGCTTCCTGGACTTGGGTGACTATTTCCTTTCCCATGTTAGGGAAGCTTTCAACTATAATCTCTTCAAATATCTTCTCGCGTCCTTTCTCTCTCTCTTTTCCTTCTGGGACCCCCATAATGCGAATGTTGTTGCATTTAATGTTGCCCCAGAGGTCTCTTAGGCTGTCTTCATTTCTTTTCATTCTTTTTTCTTTATTCTGTTCTATGGCAGTGAATTTCACCGTTCTGTCTTCCAGGTCACTTATCTGTTCTTATGCTACCATTATTCTGCTATTGATTCCTTCTAGTGTATTTTTCATTTCAGTTATTGTATTGTTCATCTCTGTTTGTTTGTTCTTTAATTCTTCTAAGTCTTTGTTAAACATTTCTTGCATCTTCTTAATCTTTGCCTCCATTCTTTTTCAGAGGTCCTGGATCATCTTCACTATCATTATTCTGAATTCTTTTTCTGGAAGAGTTCCTATCTCCACTTCATTTAGTTGTTTCTCTGGGGTTTTATCTTGTTCGTTCATCTGATACATAGCCCTCTGACTTTTCATCTTGTCTGTCTTTCTGTGAATGTGGTTTTTGTTCCACAGGCTGCAGGATTGTGGTTCTTCTTGCTTCTGCTTTCTGCTCTCTGGTGCTGATATATTAATCTAAATGAAAACTTATTAAAATGATTTCATATGTTTCTTTTTCTCTTTTTAAAGTGGCTGAAGGACTTCCCTGGTGGTCCAATGGGTAAGACTCCATGCTCCCAATGCAGGGGATCTGGGTTTGATCCATGGTTGGGGAATTAGATCCTGCATGCATGCTGAAACTAAAGATCCCACATGCCACAACTAAGACCCAGTGCAGCCAAAATAAATAATAAATAAATAAATAATAAAGTGGCTGTGAGAAATTTTTAAATTACATCTGTGGCTTGCATTTTACTTACTTACAGTGCACTATTTATGGTTTAAATAGTTTGTGTGTGGTTTGAATTTTGCAACAGTGAGTGTATAGTATTTTCACATTCAAACTAACTGTTTTCATTTCTTACTGTTTTAGTGTGTTAAAAATACATATATATATAACATAAAATTTACCATCTTAGCCATTTTTGTTTTTGGCTGTGCCACCTGGCATGTAGGATCTTAGTTCCCCGACTAGGGATCAAACTTGCACCCCCTTCATTGGAATCGCAGAGTCTTAACCACTGGACTGCTAGGGAAGTCCCCCATCTTAGCCATTTTTAAGTGTACAGTAGAGTAGTAACTATATGCACCTTGTTGTGCAACAGATCTCTAGAACTTTTCATCTTGCAAAACTGGAACTCTATACTCATTAAAAAACAACTCCCCACTCCCCCCTGCCCCCATTTGCTAGTAAGCACATTCTACGTTGTGTTTCTGTGTCTTTGACTATTTTAGATACCTCATATAAGTGGAATCACACAGTATTTGTCTTTTTGTGACTGGCTCATTTCATTCAGTATAATGTCCTCAAGATCCATCCATGTTCTAGCATGTGTCAGAATTTCCTTCTTTTTAAGGCTGAATAGTATTCCATTGTATGTATACACCACATTTGCTTTATCCATTCACCTGTCAATGGACATTTAGGTTGCTTCCACTTCCTGGCTATTGTGAATAATGCTGCAGTAAACATTCATGTGCAGATATCTCTTTGAGATTCTGTTTCCCATTCTTTTGGATATATACACAGAAGTGTGAGGGATGTTTCCATTTCGTAAAAGATTTTCTTCCCTTTCATTTCCTCTGTGACCCTCCATGCTCAGTGTCTGCCCTTTATAATCATCTGAAACTGTCCTGACAAAGATCTCCCACATCTTTGGAAATGTTGCCAATTCCAGTGGTCATGTTTCCACCTTATGTTACCTGACCTCTCTGTGGCATTTAGCACTGTTTACTACTTCCTTCAGGAAACTCCATGTTTCTTGGCCTTGCATCTAGTTCCCCATCCATCATCTTCCTAGCCTCTTTTACTGGCTCCCACACCTCTGCCTGCCCTTAAAACTGGTACAGCACAGGACTTTTTTCAAGCAAGCTTTTCAGCTCACACTTGGTGTCACCCATTCCCCCACCACCACCTCATCCAGTCTTTTCTCAGAGGCTTCAAATCTATTTGCTCCTCAGACACCTAGAATTCCGCATGTTCAACTCTGCCTATCCTATCCCCCACCCCCTGCTAAGTCCACCGCCCTCACCTGCTCATTTCTGTGTGCTTTCTTTCCCTGACACATAGTGCCTCTACCATGGTACTGATAATATCCAACAAGTTTCTGGGAGTGAACCAAGAAACCTCTTTCTCATGTCCACCTCTATTTTTTCCCTAGATGTTAACTCTACTTAAATATCTCTCAAGTTAGTCCATTTTCTTTATCTCTACAGCCAGTGGTCTAATTCAGACCTCCATTCTCTTACCTGTTAAGAATTCTCTTAACTGTCATCTGAGGGTGTTCTTTACACCTAATATCATTATGTGAATAAGATACAGGAAGCATACAAAATCTCCCATGTAATTTTTAAGTTAACAACTTGAGCAGGGCTTTCTAGAATTCTCATGTAAATGCAATTCAGTAAGTATTTTCCCAGCACCTACTTTATGCCTTGCATCAGGCTGGACCCAGGGAATGCCAAGATTTAAAAAGTGCTGAGTTTCTTTCCTCAAGGACATCACAAACTGATGGAACTGATGTCACAAACTGGCATATAAACACTTATAAAAACAAATGCTTTTTTTTTTTTTTTTTTTTTTTTGCGGTACGCGGGCCTCTCACTGCTGTGGCCTCTCCCGTTGTGGAGCACAGGCTCCGGACGCGCAGGCTCAGTGGCCATGGCTCATGGGCCCAGCCGCTCCACAGCATGTGGGATCTTCCCGGACCAGGGCATGAACCCGTGTCCCCTGCATCGGCAGGCGGACTCTCAACCACTGCGCCACCAGAGAAGCCCAACAAATGCATTTTATTGCATTTCATACCAAGTGTAATGGGAAGTAGTAAATACCCAATTCTCTCAAATTCATCCTCTATACTGGTGCCAGAGGATCTTTCTAGATCCCATCTCCTATATTATAAAGGCTAAAATCCCTAACCTCACTAGTCAAGTCCCCCGTGACCTGGATTTTCATCCCCTACTTTGTCCCTATTGCCCCTATTCTTCAGTCATACTAAATACTTGTGAACATTCCAGGCTTTGTCATGTTTCCAGGCCTTTGTATTTGCTTTTCTGCCAAAAAAGCCTTTCTCTTGTTTGTGGGTGTGTCTGGTGAATCACCTCCTCTATGAAATCTCTCCTGCCCTCTAAGGTTGGATGGTCACACTCCTTCTTTTGTTGTCACATAATACTTGCAACCAGCTTCTACTAGGGCACCTGCCACAACCAAATGTGTTGATTCATTTATTTTATAACAGCTTTATTGAGAGTATTCACATACTATACAATTCACCCATTTAAAGTGTACAACTGAATTGACTTTTATTATATTCACAGAATTGTACATCTATCACCACAATCAATTTTAAAACACTTTTATTATCTCAAAGAGAAACCACACATTTCTCAGCCATCACCCTTCAACCTCCCCTTTCCTCAATCTCCCTAGCCCCAGGCAATCTCCAATCTCTACTCTGTCTCTATAGATTTGCCTCTTCTAGACATTTTGTATTAGGTGAAACCATATAACACATGGTCTTTTGTGACTGAGTTATTTCTCTTAGCATAATGTCTCCAAGGTTCATCCATGTTGTAGCATGTGTCAGAACTTCATTCCTCTTTATGGATAAATACTATTCTATTGTAAGAATAGCCCACATTTTGTTTATCCATTCATCAGGTGATGGATATTTGGGTTGGTTCCATTCTTTGGCTGCTGCTACGAACATTTGTGTACAAGTTTTTGTGTAGACATATATTTTCATTTCTCGTGGGTATATACCTAGAAGTGGAGTGCTGGATCATATGGTAACTCTACGTTTAGCTGTTTGAGGAACTGCAAGACTGTTTTCCACAGCAGCTGCATCATTTTATAATTCTACCAGCAGTTTATGAGGGTTCAAATTTCTCCACATCCTTGACAACACATTATTATCTGTGTTTTTACTATAGCTATCCTAATAGGTGTAAAGTGATAGCTCATTGTGGTTTTAATTACATTTCCCTGATAGATAATGATATTGAACATCTTGTCATGTGTTATTGGTCACCTATATAACTTCTCTGGAGAAATGTCTATTCAAATTCTTTCTCCATTTCCTAATTGGGTTGTTTGTTTTATTGTCATTGAGTCATTGGAGTTCTTTATATATTCTGGGTATTAATCTCTTATCAGATATGTGATTTGCAAATATCTTCCCACATTCTGTGGGTTGCCTTTGTACTCTGTTGATAGTGTTCTTTGATGGGCAAAATTCTTAATTTTGACGGAGTCAATTAATCTATTTTTTCTTTTGTTGGCTCTACTTGTGACGTCACATCAAAGAAACCAAAATCATGAAGATGTTCTGCTATGTTTTCTTCTAAGAGTTTTATAGTTTCAGCTCTTATGTTTAGATCTTCAATCCACTTTGAGTTAATTTTTTATGTGGTAAGCCCTTTGACTATTTTTAATTGAGTTATTTTTCTTTTTTATTATAAAGTTGTAAAACCATTTATTTTTATGCATTTATATATGCTAGTCTCCTTTAGTTTGTGATTTCCTTGAGGCAGAAATGGTCTTCCCGATTTTGGCATCCTCAGGGCCCAACTTAATGTAAGGCATAAAATAGATGTTGAAAAATTATTTATTGAACTGAGTTTATACAATATTTCTGAATAGAACTACTCATGTTGTTACCTAGGAAAGTATATATGGGGGATTTTGCATTCCAAGTACTATTCATGGTTTGAAATCACGTACCATGTCTGCTCTTATTTCATTTTCTTGATGTTGTGCAGTATCTTTTGCTGAGTGAGTTTCTGTTGCTGTTTCAGTTCAAGACTAAATCCTGCTGGTTTCTTCCTATTTCCTTAGAAGCCATTAATAATCAATCCCCTTTTCTTTGCAATCTTCCTAAACCAGGATAAAGTGAGTAAAAGAGAATCCAAAGCAGGTGAGGCCAACCCCAAGTGTACAGACAGAGGTGACAGGCCCCATGACAACCTGGAATACATCTTATTTAATGGATAGTGTCTCCTGTGCTCACACATACTCAATGCTGCCTTGTCTTATAAATTTGGATGTTTATGAGAAGTTGCCCAACTTTTAAGTGTTGGTAACTAACTTTTTTAAAAAAACATGATTTTTAAACATGTTTTAAACAGGAGGACAGCAGTTTGTATCTTTGATCTATATATATTTAGTCAACTCGTGTTAAATTATTCACTGTAGCTTGGATTCAAGTCTTTAAAGTCTATTAAATTTCTTCTGCCAAACAAAGTACTAATTCTGAAGCTTGCCTTAGCTTGTCATTACTTATTATTTATACCATGCTGAGCTAATCCCTGAATTTGACCAAACATAAATCATTGGATGCCTACCCTGAGGAATTTCTGTCTTCCCCTGCACTTCAGAGAATTACTAGATTAGACAAAGAAATCTCAGATGGGTTATTGAATGCAGAAAAATCAAACCTGCCCAAAGAAGCACTTTAAACAGATAGTCATGCCTTATACCATGGAAAATCATAAACTTTGACCTACTTCTCTCTGAACAAATATTCAATTACATGATTAATGAAATCAATGTTTACAATTAAATTGCTACATTTCTTTGAATGATTTCTAAAGCTGTTTAACATTTTGCTGGTGGATAAATACCGCTTGTAGTAAGTGTAAAAGTTGTCCTTGTTCAAGGAGTTCTGGTTCTCAGCTGAAAGTGCTCTGAACCACGGTAAGCCAGGAAGGAACTTAAAGCAACTGCCAAACAATTGTTTGTATTGTAGGGGAGGAAAGCTCTTCCCTTTTTCCCTTCCAGTGGCTAGTCTAGTAATTAAATTGACATAAGACAGATTAACAGGAGAAAAACAAATTTAATTTTGTATGTTCGGGAGTCCATAAGAATATGGGACTCAAAGAAGTGACCAAAGCAGACTGCTTTTATACCTTTTAGACAAGGAAACAATAAATGTGTGAAGAATTGACAAGATGAAGAAGTTTGGGTTTGGAGTAGTAAATTAGTTAGGAAGTAACAGGTTTGCTTATACAGGTTTCTCAGCCCTAAATTCCCTATCTTTGGTGATATGGGTGCCTTCTACCCTCCTAGCACAGGGAGGGGACTTTTCACAGGAGAGATTTATCTCCTGCTTTCAGGGAGAAAAAGGAAGTTCAGAGTGTCCTTCTTGCAACAGCTGTTTCTCAAGTTCTTTCAATTCAAAATCATCAATATTCCAAAGTGGCATATCTTGGAATGACATATTCTGAACCCCTGCAATGATTAGAGGCTTCCCAAATATAATATACTGAGAAGCATACCCCTGAGTGTGCCCTTATTCTTGCCTCTCTCCTCTCCTCCATCTTAGTAAATGGCCATGCCATTCACCAGGTAATCAAACTAAAACCTTTCTCTCCTTGCCTCAAACTTATACCTATCCATCAATATTCAAATGTCCCAAACATTTTGATGTGCTAAATGTGTGCATTTGGAGCTAGCACTTGCCTCAGAGCCTTTAGGCTTCACCTGGACTCACTGATCATCCTTGGGGCTTGGCTTTGGTGTGGGCTGGGGGCCACTTCTAGGCACTAGTAAGTTTAGAAGTGAAGGCAAAAGGATAGGTGTAAATAAACACCAGACAGCAAACCCTGATAGAATGAATGATGCTGACGGATGGGTGCACACAAAGGAGAGCTCACAGCCCATTTCTGGAACACTGAACAAATACAGAAGAGCGTTGATGGAGGAAATAGCAAAGGAAACCACAGCCCAGAGGAAACCACAGCTAGACTAGGAGATGCATTTTGGGGGGAGGATGGCGGGAAGGGGAACAGACTGCTCTGCCTGTAGAATGTGGGATGGGCCCAGGGCTTGACACTTAGGGGCAGGAGAGAAGAATGGGGCTGAAAACCAAGCACTGTCTGAAGATCTGTGTACAGGAGGGTCAACATCCCCCTACCCCTCCGCAGTCTGTGCACAGAGCTGCTGGGAACATCAGCCAGGAACTTACCCTGAGCCCAGAGGAATGTGCCCAGTCAGGGAAGGACTTGGGCAGCTGGTGTGCAGACCCAGAGTGAAGACCACCTCCTGCTGGAATGCAGCTGTTGAGGGGAGAGGGGCAGAGCCTTATCTTAGCCTCAGGTGCTTCTCTGCCCACTCCTGCTGAGGAGTCCAAGGCAGCAGTCCCTGCTCCAGTCCCAGAGTTTTTGTCTGCCTTTAGGGGCTCACTAGAGATTAGACAAAACTTGTAGCGTGAAAGAAAGCAACCAGGATTCTAAAGAGAGAGAGAAAGGCAGAGACAGAAACTTATCTCAGAGGAAGCAGAGGGAATTCAGAGAACAAGAGAGTATAAAACAAAGAACATAACAGAATAAAACCTCTTTGATCAGCATCCTCAGAGAGATTTTAGAAAACATTGCATCCATAGAACAAGAGCATGGCACTATGAAAAATGAGCCATGTGAAAATACCCACAACAAAGCCTCTGGAAATTAAAATTGTTTCACAAAACATAAAATAACAAATATGGATGGACAATAACATTTGGGACATTTCAGAAGCTACAGAGAGAAAGAGGAGACAGAAAATATGACAGAAATAATAAGAGATATAGATGATTAAACCAGGATTAATCCAGATACAATGCCTAACTAGTAGGAAATCGATAGAGACAGAGACAGAGAGGGAGAGAAACAGAGGGGAAGAGAAGAAGGAGGAGGAAGAGGAGGAAAAGAAGAGGGGGAGGGAGAGAGAAAGAGTGGGAGAGAAGGAAAGAAAGAGAACATAAAATGTAGAGTAGAAAATTATCAAATAAATAGAGAAATTTTTCCAAGAGCTGAGGAAAGACACAATCTTGAGATTGAAAGAGGCTTTGAGAGTATAAATTAATATGCCACTTTGAAGAGTGACCTGACAGTAATTCCTGGGGCTGACTGTTCACACACCAAGTAATTTCCCTTTTGAGTCTGTCCTCTAGGTCAGAGCTTCCCGACCAGGTGCCCCAAGTTGAATGCAGATGTGTTGAGTTTGTATGTATTCTCAGGTGTCCCCTGGTGGCTGAGCAGGGCCAGGGGCATTTAGGGCTGCTGGGAGCAGCACCTCCTGAAGGAGCAGCACCATCCTGTGCTGACCCCAATCTGCCACACCAGTAGTGCTGTGTCTGGTGTGTGATGTGATGTGGGAAGTTTGGGAAGCATTTGTCTCAACACAGAACATATAAGCAGCTTACGCGGTGATGTTCGTGGAAGCAAAATAAATGGGAATAGCCTAAATATCTACCAATGGATTAAAAAGTAGTGCATTTGCTGTGCAAACTATTATATATAGGATGGATAAACAAGGTCCTACTGTATAGCACAGGGAACTATATTCAATATCCTGTGATACACCATGACTGAAAAGAATATGTGTGTGTGTGTGTGTGTGTGTGTATGTGTATGAATGATATCTGAATCACTTTGCTATACACCAGAAACTAACACATTGTAAATCAACTATACTTCAATAAAATAATTTTTTTATAAAAAGTAATGCATTGATCATACAATGAACATCACACAAAATAAAAACATGAACTGGACTACACATATCATCAAGGATAAACTCTGAAAACAAAATGTTGAATGAGAAAACAAGTTGCGAATCATTTATATAATGTCTACAATACCATTTATGTAAAATTAAAAAAAATAACAGTGGACTGTATGTTAAAAACAAGCTTTCTGAAACTGGAATCTATGAAAAGAATGTGCAATGTCAAAATTTAGAAGATCGCCTGAGATGAAAGGAAAAGAATACATTTAAAGATTTATGATTTGGAAGCAAACATTTGATGTGTCCCTTCAAGAAAAAAAGAAAAGCAATTACTATAAAATACTAGATAAAATATACAACGATAAGATAATAGCAAAGGGGAGGGGGGAAAATGGTTGTGAAACAGGTAGAAATGAAAAAGAAGCAGGATGAAACAAGGAAAGAATGTGATATGAAGGACCAGCTTGAGTCACAAGGCTAGAATGCAGCAAAAAACATTGAACTCTATGACTGAATCAATATCACACTTTTTAGAACTACCATATGACCCAGCAATCCCACTTCTAAGCATATACCCGGAGAAAACAATAATTCAAAAAATACATCACCCCAATGTTCATTGCAGCCCTATTTACAATAGCCAGGACATGGAAGCAACCTAAATGTCCATCAACAGAGGAATGGGTAAAGAAGACGTGGTACATATATACAATGCAGTATAACTCAGCCATAAAAAGGAACAAAATAATGCCATTTGCAGTGACATGGGTGGACATAGAGATTGTCATACAGAGTGAAGTAAGTCAGAGAGGCAAAGACAAATATATGATACCGCTTATATGTGGAATCTAAAAAAAGGGTACAAATGAACTTATTTATAAAACAGAAGTAGAGTCACAGATGTAGAAAACAAACTTACGGTTACCAGGAGATAAGTGGGGGGAGGAGGGGTAAACTGGGAGGTTGTGATTGACATATACACACTACTATATATAAATAGATAACTAATAAGAAACTACTGTATAGCACAGGCAACTCTACTCAGTACTCTGTATATGCCTATATGGGAAAAGAATCTAAAAAAAAGAGTGGGTATATGTATATGTATAACTGATTCACTTTGCTGTACACCTCAAACTAACACAACATTGTAAATCAACTACACTCCAATAAATTTTTTTTAAAAATCAACTTTTAATTAATATAACTTAAAAAACATTTTTTAATTTATTTATTTAGGCTGCACTGGGTCTTAGTTGCGGCACACAGGATCTTTAGTTGCGGCATGTGGGATCTTTTAGTTGTGGCATGCATACTTCTTAGTTGCAGCATGCAGACTTCCTTAGTTGCAGCATGCAAACTCTTAGTTGCGGCATGCATGTGGAATCTAGTTTCCTGATAGGGATAGAACCCAGTCCTCCTGCACTGGCAGTGCAGAGACTTACCCACTGGACTACCAGGGAAGTCCCTAATTTATTATAACTTTAGAATAAGCTTTAATATCTGATTACGTTGCTCAACTTTCAATATCTTTCCTTTAACACTTAAAAATATATTCATATTTTCTTCCTTTTGAAAAAAACCTTAAGATATGACAAATAAAGACACTACCATAATTTTATAAAAACAAAATAGTAATTATTAAATTTGAAGAGAATTTTTTTTAAGTTTTCTGGACTTTAGTTATTGATTATTTTTTAAAAGCTACCAATAAGACTTGAGAAAGTATATTTGTTGTGATGTTTGGTGATGCTCTACTCCACGACCAGGGGATGTGAGTCTCCATTATTTTATGTTTTCGAGGCCTGACTTTACTGACAAAGTTATAAGCACCTTAGATGTAGGAAAGAAAATGCATTTACTATAGAAAGTAAATAAGGTAATTGACATATTACATATTAATAAAAAAGTAGAACAGGATTCTGTCAAAACAAAAATTCTGGGACTTCCCTGGTGGTACAGTGGTTAAGAATCCACCTGCCAATGCAGGAGACACGGGTTCGATTCATGTTCCGGGAAGATCCCACGTGCCGTGGAGCAACTAAGCCCATGTGCCACAACTACTGAGCCTGCACTCTAGAGCACACGAGCCACAACTACTGAGCCTGCATGCCACAATTATTGAAGGCCGGATGCCCTAGAGCCCACACGCTGCAACTACTGACCCTGCGCTCTGCAACTACTGAGCCCACGTGCCACAACTACTTAGCCCATGTGCTACAACTACTAAGCCCATGTGCCTAAAGCCCATTCTCCTCAACAAGAGAAGCCACCACAATGAGAAGCCCGTGCACCACAACAAAGAGTAGCCCCTGCTCACTGCAACTAGAGAAAACCCACGCACAGCAATGCAGCCAAAAAAATAATAATTAATTAATTAGTTTTAAAAAAATGCTTAAGAAACTCAAGAATGAAATTATCCATTCATTCACTCCACAAATCTGGATAAGTGTGGACTAAGGAGCTGGGGACACATGTGGTCCATGCCCAATGGAGCTTCTATTCTGGTAGAAGGGCCAGGTAGAGTTGTGACCAACATCAAATAATAATCAGCATCATGACTGAAAAGAACAGAGTTTTGTCTGAAGCCTTAGGAATTGCAATTCAGCAGACACAGATGCAGGTAAAACTAAGAGTGTTCTGGGGAAGAGAAACAGGAGGTTATAAAGGCAAAAGCTACAAGGTTATTACAGTTGTCTTGCAAGACTTATAATTGGCTCTGATGCAAAAGAGAAATATTTGTTCCTTTATTTTTTTCTTTTGCGTTATGATTTAGTACAGGATATTAAATATAGTTCCCTGTGCTATACAGTAGGACATTTTTGTTTACCTATTTTATATATAGTAGTTTGTATCTGCTAATCCCAAATTTCTAATTTATCCCTCTCCCCTACCTTTCCCCTTTGGTAACCATAAGTTTGCTTTCTATGTCTGTGAGTCTATTTCTGTTTTGTAAATAAGTTCATTTGTATCATTTTTTTTTTTTAGATTTCGCATATAAGTGATATTGTATGGTTTTTGCGTTTCTTATTTCTGACTTACTTTATTTAGTATGATAATCTCTAGGTCTATTCATGTTGCTGCAAATGGCATTATTTCATTCTTTTTTATGGCTGAGTAGTATCCCATTGTGTATATATACCACACCTTCTTTATCCATTGTTGAGGGACATTTAGGTTGCTTCCATGTCTTGGCTATTATGGGAAATACTTGTTTTGAAGAGATAGGCTGAAAGGGCTTCCCTGGTGGTGCAGTGGATAAGAATCTGCCTGCCAATGCATGGAACACAGGTTCGATCCCTGGTCTGGGAAGATACCACATGCTGCGGAACAACTAAGCCTGTGAGTCACAACTACTGAGCCTGTGCTCTAGAGCCCGTGAGCCACAACTACTGAAGCCCACATGCTTAGAGCCCGTGCTCTGCAACAAGAGAAGCCACCACAATAAGAAGCCCGTGCACCACAATGAAGAGTACCCCGGCTTGCCACAACTAGAGAAAGCCCGCCCACAGCAACAAAAACCCAAAGCAGCCAAAAATTAATTTAATTAAAAATTTTTTTAAAAAAAGAGAGAGAGAGGCTGTCACAAGTTATTTAGGGTAAGGGTCCCATAAGTATCTTGGGTTTCTGGAACACTGTGCAGATGATCTGGATGCCTGTGTTAAGGCAATAAGTGGTCAAAAGTTAAGATTCCATCCAAGCTGAGACATGCATAAGTCCCACCTCATCAGTGGCCTCCTGGTTCCATTTTAGAGAGCTCTCTCAGCAATACTGACTCCATTCTGATTTTTCTTTTACACCAGAAACTGGAATGTAAAGTAGAGAAAGCTGCAGGTTCCCCAGGGGAGATGTGACCCAGCCTAGGCATCAGGAAGAGTTGCCTTGAAATGTGATGAGTAAGCTAAGAGCTGAAGGACCAAAGGAGCTAGCAAGGCAAAGAACAAAAGAACATTCCAGGTGAAGGGGGCTCAGGTATGGAGCCAGGTGAGAAATTATTGACTAAAATGAGAAATCTGTGATTACAGACTTCCCTGGTGGTCCAGTGGTTAAGGTTCCATGCTTCCACTGCAGAGGGGTATGGGTTTGATCCTTGGTCAGGGAAGTTCCACATGCCATGCAGTGTGGCCAAAAAAAACAAAATCTGTGATTACAAATAGTGACATTGTCACTCAAGAATTACCAATGCCATTTCTATTCATAAAAGGGATTTGCTCATACGGTCCTAGGAACAAGATGTGGATTGAGTTTCATCTTCACAGTAAGCAATCTGGTAGATTACACAGCTCTACTATTCTGAAGTAGAAACATATTCTACTATGTTCTATCTAAGACTGATATTCTTTCTGCAGTTGCAAAACACAATATTCAACTGCTTTTGTATAGCTTTGTAGCTTCATACAAGATAAATGTCCTATATCCCAATATATTGACTGATTTTTGTATCCTATAAAAATATTTTGCCCAGGGCTTTCCTGGTGGCGCAGTGGTTGAGAGTCCGCCTGCCGATGCAGGGTACGTGGGTTCATGCCCCGGTCTGGGAGGATCCCACGTGCCGCAGAGCGACTGGGCCCATGAGGCATGGCCGCTAAGCCTGCGCGTCCGGAGCCTGTGCTCCGCAACGGGAGAGGCCACAACAGTGAGAGGCCCGCATACCGCAAAAAAAAAAAAAATTGCCCAGAGGATGCTTTGGATTCTTTTTTTCAGAATTTAGAATGTTGCACATGGTGGGGGGGAGGGGTACAGTTGGAAGCCTTTAACTACCAAGTAGAAATTTCATGATGTTCTATATTTGAATGTGTAATTTCATTAGTGATGTGTTCTTTTTCTTTCTTTTTTTGCTGTTTGCAGTGACTATTTCAGAGTTCAAATTACAAGTTTTACTTTGAAGATTTTATAAAGATACAATTGCCTACTTTAATTTACAATATTGAATTTTCAAATAAAACAAGGATGCACAGTGATTAAGGTCCTAGCCAATGTAATAAAGAGACAAAAACTAGGAAGTTAAATAATGGAATGATGCTTGTCTTACAAAATTCAAAATGATCAACATAAAATCTAGTGGAAGTAGTAAAAGAGTTCCATTAGGTGGGCAGATATGGTTCCAACAAACAATAACCATTCACCCTGAAACCAAGCCAGACCCTGAGGGGCCCTCCTGGGTACAAGTCCCTTCATGTCCTGACTTCTGATTTGTAAAAAAAGCTTTAGTCTCCTAGGCCTTCCCCAAGTTCCAAAGATCAGACTCAAGCAGTTAAGTATTACAGAAGTGAGAAAACGCAGAAACAAAGGAAAAGCAGTCAAACAAGAAAAGTACTAAGCCTGAACAATAGAGTCACAGGACTCCTAGTTCCTTCTGAAGGGATATAGATAACAATCCGATGCATATCCTTGAGTTTTTTACAGAAACTAGGACCGCCCCACCCCCCACCCCAGGTTGGAAACTGCTAACCACAAGCACACAGACATCAGACTGGTTGGAACCAGAAGGTTGAGGATTGAGATTCCTGAAATATCACCTTGTTACTGCACCACCAACCAAAAAGAAGAATGTCCACAAGCTGATCATGCACCCTATGATCCTCACCCTTAATGTTGCCTTTAAAATCTCTGAAAGCCATGAGGAAGTTTGGGTCTTTTAAACATTGGCTACCCATTCTCCTTGCTTAGTGCCCTGCAAATAAACACTGTACTTTCCTTCAGCACAACCTGGTGTCAGTAGATTGGCTTTATTACATGGCAGGTGAGCAAATGTAAGTTTGGTTTGGTAATAGTTTTTCACATAGGAGAACAACCTTACAAGGAACATCCAGTTAGAAATGTAATGCAAAATAATCCCAACAAAAACTATAAAAAAATTACTCAGTAAATTCAACCAATCTTAAACCTAATGGAACTTGAAACGTGAATTCTAAAATTTTTCTAAAAGATAAATAATATCTGCCAAGATTTTTTGAAGAAGAGGAATGATGAGAGCACACTGTCCTATCACAGGTAAAATACTGATGGCTGTGAAATGAAAATAGTGTGGCTTTGCACTGCTGCAGGCTACTTGACCAATGGGAATTTAGCACATGACAAAGTCAAAGTTCAAAAATGTAGAGAAAGAATGCATTATTTTTTAAATGGTATTGAGACAACTGTCTGTTCATACCGGAAAACCTGAGATGTCTTTCCGGTGTATGGGAGCAAAATTTGCCACCCCAAATTGTGTCTCTTTGGCATGAGGATTAAAATAGGCTGATTATTTTTAAGAAACAAGAGATTCAGGAAGTCTTTTCTCTCCCTTCCCCTTAGCTGCCTAAAGAAGTTAAATAAAGGGCTTATTTACAGAATAAAGCTGTCCAGAGTTATCTGCAAAGAATATAGATTAGGTGTGGTGGGGGAAACTCAGCAGGACCCAGAGACCAGAGTTTGCTTTGTGTCCCCTCACCTCTGCCTGGCCCAGCAAACATTTATTTACCAAACATTTGCTTTTTCAACTTCCTGTGAATTGCCTTTCTCCCCTTTGAAGTTCCAAACTACTATCCCCAACATCTCTTTTTTCTTTAGCTGAAGATGGTATTTAAGGTCAGGGTTTTGGCCATTTGGGTGAGTTACTTAGTTTTCCTGGGTCTCTCCCATGTACAGGTTATTAAAATTTTGTTTGATTTTCCCCTGTTAATCTGTCTCATGTCAATTTAATTCTTAGACCAGCCAGAAGAACCTAGAAAGGTAGAGGAAAATTTCTTCTTCCCCAACATCAGTTTAAGAATCACACAGCCTTGGGACTTCCCTGGTGGTCCAGTGGTTAAGACAATGCACTTCCAATGCAGGGGGTGAATGTTTGATCCCTGCTCAGGGAACTAAGATCCCATATGCCACGTGGTGTGGCAAAAAAAAAAAAATCACACAGCCTTAAAATGTTTTGTATTGATTAAGGATGTAAATGTTAAAAAGTGAAATTATAAAAGTACTAGAAGAAACCAAGGGGGAATATTTTCGATTGTTGGGTGGGAAAGTGAAACCAAACAGAACCCTGTGGGTCTCCCAGGTACAAATCCTTTCTGTGTTCCCTGTTTCTTGTTTGCAGAAAATAAGCTTAATTCAGCTTCCATGACCTTCCCTGAGTCCCAAAAGGCAGGTTCAAACAGTTGCTAATCAGGGAAGGGAGGGAATGCAGAAATAAGGGAGAAGTCAAGAAACAATAGTACAGCCTTGGGGCTGGGTCCTGGTTCTTCCTGAAGGAATATATATAATAATACCTTTGAATTCTTCTGCAGGAGCTAAGGTCCCCACCCAGGTAGAAGATGGTAACTTCAAGCTGAGCACAAGATTCCTGGAGCACCACCCTTTTACCTCACCACCAGCCAATCAGAAGAAAGTCACACACCCTGCAGCCCTTACCCTAAATTTACCTTTAAATACTTCTCGATGAAAACTATCAGGGAGTTCAGGTTTTTTAGCACAAACCACCCATTTTCCTTGCTTGACCTGGCAATAAACCTTTCTCTACTCCAGACTCCCACATTTCAGTTTGTTTGGCCTCACTGTGCATCGGTCACACAATCTTGTGTTTAGTAACAAAAGTACTGTTAGGGACAGAATGTTTATGTCTCCCCCAAATTCATATACTGAAATCCTAACCCCCAGGGTGATGGAGTCTGGAGGTGGGGCCTTTGAGAGGTAATTATGAATGGGATTTGTGCCCTTATAAAAGAGGCATCAAAGATCTCCCTCATTCCTGCCAGGTGGGGACACAGTGAGAAGACAGCTGTCTAGGAACCAGATAGTGGGTCCTCTCTAGACACTGTACCAGATGGTGACTTGGTCCTAGACTTTTAGCTCATAGAAGGTGAGAAATAAATTTCTGTTGTTTGTAAGCCATGTATGGTATTTTGTTATAGCAGTCCAAACAGACTAAGACAATGACTTACTAATGAGGATATGAAATGCAAAAGCCATAAAGAAAATAAATAGGTTGGACTTGGCTGCATTAAAATTTAAACTTCTATATGGCAAGACACCAAAAAAAAGTTAAGCAAATAATGCACAAAATTTTTTTAACATAAGAAGAAAATTACAACAACCCAGCAGGAGGGAAAATGCATAAAGGATGTGAGTAGACTGTTTAGATAAAGAAAACTACAAATGGTTAACAAAAACACTCTCTCGTAATAGTTATCAGAGAAATGAAAATTAAAACAGTGAGATATCATTTAAGCTAATTAGATTAGCATAAATATTAAAGATTAATAATATCCAGGGTAGGGACTTCACTGGTGGAGAAGTGGTTAAGAATCTGCCTGCCAATGCAGGGGACACAGGTTTGAGCCATGGTCCAGGAAGATCCCACATGCTGTGGAGCAACTAAGACCGTGAGCCTGCGCTATAGAGCCCACAAGACGCAACTACTGAAGCCCACATGCCTAGAGCCCGTGCTCCACAACAAGAGAAGCAATGGCAATGAGAAGCCCTTGCACCACAACAAAGAGCAGCCCCTGCTTGCCACAACTAGAGAAAAAGAACCCGTGCTCAGCAACGAAGACCCAACGCAACAAAAAATAAATAAATAAATAAATTTATTTTAAAAAATAATAATATCTAGTGTAAGCAAATGAATCTGTATGTTTCTGGCATGGGAAGGAAAACTTATTCTTATACATTTTCGGTAGGAAATTGGTATAGGACTTTACGAAGAACTATTTGTAAGCATCTATCAATCAGATTTTAAAGTGTACATATACTTTATGATAGCAATAACATTTATAAAAAGCCCTTCTATAGAAATAATCATGAATGTTAAGTGGATGATTATAGAAGTATTGTTTATCATAATGAAAAACAGAAACACCCTAGATGTTCATCAGAAGGGGAATTTAATTAAACTGTGTCACCTTAATATTATAGAAAACTATGCAGTGGTTTAAAAGGATATAAGAAAGTCCAGTTCAGGACAGCAGACCAATGAGACATCCCACCTTCCACTTGTCTGAGACCTCCTGCTTCTAGCAGTGCCTTCTTCATCCCAAAGCTCCCTGACGACACACACTGAATGAAGTCTGCTGGTCAGTGAGTGGTCCCCTGAGTTCCCAGTCAAACTCACTAGAAAGATCCCTGGGGTGACATGACTTCCATCCAAAACAACAGCATAAATTTCCATTGGCCACTGAGCTCTCCTGTAACAAACATCCACCAATCACCATGCAGAAAAAAGAGAACCAATAATTTACAAGAGAAATACACAAACAAATGGCCAGGCATGGAACAATAATTTGTGAACAACATATAAGATGAAAAGTCTCTAACATACTTGGAGAAATGTAAGAAGATTTTCGCCAACATAAAACCCAGATAAATGTGGAGTTACTGTGTACCGGGTACAGAGTTCAAGTCTGGGAAGTTGAAAAGAGTTCTGGAGGTGGAGGGTGGTGATTGTTGCACAACAGTGTGAATGCACTTGATGCCACTGTACTGCACACTTAAAAGTGGTTACAGGCCTTCCCTGGTGGCTCAGTGGTTGAGAATCTGCCTGCCAATGCAGGGGACATGGGTTCGAGCCCTGGTCTGGGAAGATCCCACATGCTGCGGAGCAACTAGGCCGGTGAGCCACAACTACTGAGCCTGCACGTCTGGAGCCTTTGCTCCACGACAAGAGAGGCCACGATAGTGAGAGGCCCATGCACCGCAATGAAGAGTGGCCCCTGCTTGCCACAACTAGAGAAAGCCCTCGCACAGAAACGAAGACCCAACACAGCCAAAAATAAAATAAATAAATAAATAAAAACTAAAAAAAAAAAAACAGTGGTTACGATTATGTTATCTCTATTAGACTACAATTATAAAAAAAAAAACAGAATATAATGAAAAATAAGACAGAGGGCCAGTTACTCGGCATGGTTCTTCTTGCAGCTGTGGTACCAAAGGAGATGATAACGGAAGTTGTTCGATTTGACATCTGGGAAAGTGCCTGGAAAGTGGCACACATCCTGGGATGTGTCTGCCTCCGACATACAGCTGTCTTGGGACAAGAGGGAAGGCAGCCTCACCAAAGGCATCACTACCCTGAAGACCTAACAAAGGAAAACAGACGCCTTCCCCAGGGAAGAGGTGAGGAATAACCACCCTGCACTGCGAAGGCACCTTCCACTGGTCTCCTCTGTGGAGGCGGTGTATGGATGATGCCCCAGCAGATGAGGTAATAAGACAAAACCCCCGTTGTGAACGTATGTGTTTCAGCCCCTTGGGAAGTCAGCTGTCTGAAGCCAATCAACTTGTGGGCATTAGTGTCAGGGAGCAGGTGACAAATCACATCTTGCTTGTTACAGCTAAAGCCAGAATGCCTCAGCTGTTGAGGAGAGACGTGTTAACCCCTCAACATCCGTTCCCATGATGCGCCTGTCATGAAGGCTAGAAGAGAAATGCTTCCCTTTATTCTTGGTAGCCAAAGGGGATCACTTATTCCATGGACACAGGGGATAAAAGAATTCTTAGTCATCCTCATTAGAAAGACTGTTAAACCATAAATCTCACAGGTCATGGAGGCATAGGACAAATACTCCAACTGCTAGCCCTCCTCTTTCATTTTGGAGGTCAGAAACTTGGGCCTGGAAAAGCTAATATTTTTCACAAATTTAACAACTAATTTGGGAACTTAAATTCATGCTTGGAAGAGTAAGAGAAGAAAATAATTTTCCCTCTACCCTCTGAGTTCTTGGCTGAGACCCTCCTAATAATAAAAGACAGACTGACAAGAAAAAAAGAACAGAAGTTTATTAACATGTATACCTCATAGGTGCATGGAATATACCCAGAGAAACTGTAAATTCTCAGATTACCCAAGCCACCACCTTAAATACCATCTTCAGCTAAAGACAAAAGAAAGACGTTGGGGAAGGGAGGCCAGTCATGGTGATGGTGGGGGTTATTTCCAGGAAGAGTAAAGTAAACAAGGGTAAAGTTGTTATATAGATTCAAGTGTGTGCCTCCCTCACTTATTAGACTCTCTTGTAATTTAGAGTCATCGTCCTCTTCCTTGTACATAATAGGTGATACCCATACAAATGGATAATTACTTTATAAATGTAAATGTCCCTTACAAAAAGGTAACTTCTACTCTGTTTTCAGAGCTTCTATGGCCTCAGCTGTTTCTCAAAATAATCCTTGTGCCAAAGAGGCATATTTTGGGGTGGCATATTCTGCTACCTTTCAGCAAGCTCTAATATCTGTAAGAAAAATGGATAGTTTTGATTTTTTTCCCCAAAAAAACTGCACATTCACTATCACCTTGAAAAAAATCTAGATGCTTGACTGTATTTTATTCTATTGAGTTGTTAACTGCTCTGGTATTTATAGTTCTGTTTCCCTAGTGAAGACTGCGGTTTTAAAAGCCACTGTCCCTCCCCCATACATCACCATCTCCCTTACTCCGCTTAATTTCTTGGCAGTTGGGACCTTGTCTCTAGTCTTCAGGTCAAGAAGAAATCACGATATAAAATATTAATTTAAAATGTCATACATTATCTATTCTGGGTTTTATATAAACCATAATATAAACTATGTTGGATTATATTAACACTGATTCATTTTTTTTATAAATCTTATTTGATGTCTAGAAATTTTTCCCCTAGAACTCTAAATTTTTCAGCTATAGAATCCAAATATTCTCTCCATATAGGACCTCAAAGCATAAATCTATGTTTTCCTGCAGAAACAGTATCAACAATCTGTATCAAAGATCTTTATTTATTTATTTATTTATTTATTTATTTTTGCGGTACTCGGGCCTCTCACTGTTGTGGCCTCTTCCGTTGTGGAGCACAGGCTCCGGATGCGCAGGCTCAGCGGCCATGGCTCACGGGCCTAGCTGCTCCGCGGCATGTGGGATCTTCCCGGACTGGGGCACGAACCCGTGTCCCCTGCATCGGCAGGCAGACTCTCAGCCACTGCGTCACCAGGGAAGCCCAAAGATCTTTATTTTTTTAATGGGTGACTAAACAGCTCTCAGAAGGTAGAAGTGATTCAACACGTTAAACACAGGGACTAGAAACCTTGCAGGGGAGAAAGGTCCTCGCGTCTTTCACATTCTCATGTGCTTGTGCAGTGGGTCAGTTTTCCTTCATGACCCCTTTTGTCTCTGTACTTTGCAGAGGGTGAAAACAAAGTCTCGGTATTTACATCAGTAGCACTAATATAACTGGTTTTGCTTAACTGATTTATTTCCATTACTATGCAACATTTCTGATGGTGGACTATATAAGTAATATGACATAGTCCTATCTGATCCATGTTTGTTCATGAATCAACGTAGCTCTTACATCCTCCTTCCCTTTCTCTTTACAAGAGATTTTGTTTAAAAAAAAATTAAATGGGGAGCAGATGGAGCACTCTTCAGCACGTATTAAGCCTTAAATGTGAAAATAGGGAGCTTCCCTGGTGACACGGTGGTTAAGAATCCGCCTGCCAATGCAGGGGACACAGGTTCCAGCCCTGGTCCGGGAAGATCCTACATGCTGTGGAGCAACTAAGCCTGTGTGCCACAACTACTGAACTTGAATGCCACAACTACTGAAGCCCATGCACCTAGAGACCATGCTCCACAATAAGAGAAGCCACCACAATGAGAAGCCTGTGCACCACAACGAAGAGTAGCCCCCGCTCGCTGCAACTGGAGAAAGCCCATGCACAGCAACTAAGACCCAAAGCAGCCAAAAATAAATAAATAAATAAATAAATAAATAAATATATATATATATATATATATATATATGTTAAAATAAGCTGAGGTAGATAGAAGGATCTTGCAATGTCCACTTGTGAGCTACAGGGACATGGAAACACATGTAGACATCTCCCTGAGGCTGCAGCCCTGCTTTGTGTTTCCCCACCTTCTTCCTTCCAACACCAGAGGCTAATGGATAGGCACCACGCTTCTCCCTTAGTTCTGAGAATGCAGAAGTAAACACTTTCTTACCAACTCCCTGGTGGTCACTGCCTTGCCTCTCCTGAGCATCTCTTTGCCCATACCTCTTTTTCTGCATCCTTCTAAAGGACAGAAATTTGGGGATGCAGTCCACTCTTCACTTCCCAAATACAGAAACTGACAGCTCTCTCCCCAGTCACTCTGGCCATAGTCCAGTCACCTGTAGGAACAGACCAAGGAGCAACAACTGGACCACTTCTCTTTTTCCTTCTCAGACAAGCTAAAAGAAAGTATCCTGATATTTGTTCAAATGGTAAGGAAGACCTTTCTCAAGACTATTGCGATAGGGGCAAGAGATCAGACCCAACTCTGAATGCAGCAAAGATGGCTAGGGGTTTACAGCCAATGAGCCGACTGTGAGGTTGGTGAATGGGAAATCACTAAGAGGAGACATCCAGGATGGGGGATTCTAGCTAAACCTGTCTAACTGGATTCTTGCTGAAGGCATCAAGGATGAGACACCAATAGTGGGGGATGAGGAGTTTGATCAGATATCAAGAGTGGGTGAATCAGGCTAAACTGACTTAGCAGGATTTTTTGCTAAGATTGTCTTTAGCAGGCCATGGATGAGGAGTCTGTCTAAAGTTTGGTCACACAGAGAGTCCTTGTGAACCAGCTGACTTAAATTGGGGTAGCCAGGGAAACTGCAAGACTCCTTCCTTCCTCAAGAATGCCTGGGCCAAGGAGCTGGTGCTGGTGGTGTCCTTCACCATCGGGGGCCTCATTATAATTCTGCCCACAATCAGCCCCTGCACCAAATATGCCATCATGATCAACCAGGCCTCACCTTACAACCACACAGTGCTCCTCCTAGACCATGGGAACATACCCAATGGGTCCAGCCACTCACAGGACCCACAGGGCCCAAGCTTAGAGTGGCTGAAGAAACTGTGAGCACCTACATTGACAGGGCAGGGTCTTCTTCCCTGGATCCCCCAATAAAAATGTGAAAACTGAAAAAAAAAAAAAATGTGGGCAGCAAGCGTATGTGCATGTGCATGTACGTGTGTTTTATTATGGGAATGGGAGAGGCAGAAACAAGTGTATTTTTAGATGAGACAAGTCACTTCCCTAGGCCCAGTTATTCCATTCCAAGCTGCTTGGGGATTGGTGCCCTGCCTCTATCCAGAGATTTGAACCAGTAAAGGTTTGCTCCATCTGTTTTTTGAAATACAACTATAATCCCAGGGAAAAACAGCTATTTGTCTTGGGGACAAACCAGCCAGGGAAATTTCAAAGAAACGAGACAAGAGTTGGGGGGACTGGCCCACAGCACTGTCGTACTCATCCTTCAGGATTCCGCCTGGCTGGCTTCATTCCCACAATGTCTGGACAGTCTGCATACTAAGCCCTAAGGGTGAGGACTCTGCCTTTAGTCCACAAACATTTGTTGAACACCTACCTGAGCTGGGCCCTGAGAAGGTGCTGAGGATCTTGACCCCACTCTTGAGGAGCCTGCAGTCTGGGAGGGGAGGTGAAAATGCAAACACTCCCAGGACACCGGGGATGGGGGGATGGGGGTGTCCAAGGCAGCTGGGGTGCAGCGTCAAAGGGAGGAAAGAAGGAAAGGGGAGGAAGACAAGTCAGAGAAGCTTCCATCCCTCTCTCTCTCTCCCTGCCTCCCTCCTCCCTGACAATAGGAGAATTCATTTTGCTGTTTTATTTAATCCCAGTAATTCCACAGAGTCTAGCTAACTGCTGGCACATAGATGCTCAAAAAAAGTTTAATTGACTGACTGACTGAACAAACCCCATTTTTCCTCTTAGAATGTCTCCTTGGCATGAGGATTATCTCAAGCTGATAATTTTTAAGAAACAGAAGACTCAGGAAGTCTTTCTTTTTACCTCCCTCTTACTGCCTAAAGAATTTAGATAAAGGCCCTGACCCAGGAAGAGCCCCATCACCAGAGATATCTACAAAGAATACTGGCTGGGTGTGGCAGGGGTCACTTAGCAGGGCCTGGAGACCAAAGTGCTCTCTGCGTCCCACTGTCTCTGCATGGCATAGCAAACATCTGTTCACCAAACATTTGTTTTTCCACTTCCAAGTGAATTGTCTTTCTCCCCTTTGAAGTCCCAAACCCCTACCCTTTCTCCTTCCCTCAGATGACATATAGGCCTCAATTACCTAACTCGCATTCTTATGGAGGCCCCGTAGGTATGTAGTATGTAATTAAATTTTATTTTCTCTTGTTAATCTGTCTCATGTCAGTGTGGTTCTTAGACCAGCTAGAGGAACCTAGAAAGAGTAGAGGGAATTTTTTTCCTTTCCCAACATGGCACCATGAGCTTCTGGCTGGCATGCCAATGCCTCCTTCTCTTTGCTGCTGCTCTTCAGTATTCTGGATCCCCAAGGCATTGATAAGGGTATCCAACCCCACTATGAGGAAACATATTAGCTCTGTAGGGGAGGAAAAAACTCTCCCTCTTCCCTCCTAGGTTCTCCAACTGGGGCCCTGCAAATTAGACTAATAAGAGACAGATTAAGTAGAGAAGCTCAGAGTTTATTAATGCGTGCAACACACATAGACATGGGAAAACTCAGGGATGAGTAACTCAAAGGGGTGGTTAGAACTTGGGATTATATAACATCTTAACAAAAAACAATAAATCTCTAGAGATGTGACAAGACTCAGGAAAAGATGTTCAAAATTTAAAGGCAGCAAACTTGGGAAGGTAAATATAAGGGGAGAACTCATGGAAGATAAGTGTTGTTTTAGTAGCCTTGTTAGATAGATTCCTCTCCTGCTATTTTGAGAGCTGAGTAGAGACTCAGAGCCATCCTCCTCTTCCTGGTACAGTACAGGGGACACTTTTACAAATGGGGATTTATATCGTGCTTTTAGGCAGATGGGGAGGCTGGAGAGTTTTGTTTGGCATCTGCTGTTTCTCAATTGTCTTCAGCTCAAAATAATCTTTATGCCCATGTGGCATGTTTTGGGGTGGCCTGTTCTGATCCCCTATAGCCCTTAATAATCCCAAATCTTGATTGGTGGCCAAATGCACTGCCCATGTTTAAGGACAACCATGATGATGCAGGATTTATATACCAGTAGTATAACAGAGTTTAAGATGCCCTGGGAGGATGTGGACCAGACTTGTCACCTTATTCCAAATGGCAAAGGCTACCTAATGTGATGGGTTGTATGCCCTTGGCTGTATCAAAGAGTGAGATTTCTTTCTATCTTTTCAATCTTTTTAGTGAGTTACATTGAATGCCTGTGATGTGCATCGAATTCTGGTTTAATGCTTTATTTGATAATAATGTTGTTTTCTTTTTCTTCTGCTTCTGTGGAGCAGTATTCTGGGGTGGGAAAGGATTTTGCAATTATATTTGCCCCGCACTGGCCAAAAACAAGCCCCAGCACACCTGGCCCAGTGTACCTCCAGGTGGTTGCAGACTCAGCCCCCTACCCCAAGGAGTGCTCTTCTTCCTGCCACACCTAAAGTGCCAGGGTACTCTGGAAAAGACCAAGGCCCTGTAGCCCAGGCCAATTATCATGGATCAAAATTTCTGGGGTAGAGCTAGGAAATCAGCATGTTTTTTTAAATCTTCCCAGGAGATTCTAGTGTGCAGTCACTAGAGAGATTTGCAGCTCTGGGAGACAAAAACCCAACTCTTGCGGGAATTGGAGCCTCAAGCAGAGCTATGTAGGGGTTGAAAATGGCCAAGCTCCCCATGAGGAGACACCACATCTCTTCCTGCTCCAGGCCTCTCAGGCTTCTCGGTCTCCCTGTCCTTTCTCAGCCTGGGCCTTTAGCCTTTCCTTCGGTTTTGGGAACAATAGATTGCCATTCATTTCACTTCACTTAAGTTAGCTCACAATGATAAAACCTCATACAGTTATCGGAAGGAAGTGTATGGGATGAAGAGGGATGACCCTCTCAGGGTCCCTGGCTAGGTCTGAAAATTAAACTGATAAAGGCAAATGGACAGGAGAAAAGCATACACATTTATTTAATATAAGTTTTATATGACATGGGAGCCTTCATAAGAAAATGAAGACCTAAAGAAACAGTTAAAACTGAGCATTTTTATGCTAAGTTTGATGAAGAGTGCACGGTCATGAAGGAACAGGATAGGACAGGGTATGAAGTCAGTGTAGTAAACTGGGGGAAACAGCAAGGCCTGTGTGCTCAGAATCTTCTCAGTGTCTCTCCAACCTGGAGATAAGGAGGTTCCTTTGCTCTGGGTATAAGGAGGGCACCTCTTATAAGAGGATCTCATGACCTGCTTTGGGGGAAGTGGGAAGTCAGAGAACCCTTCCAAGAACCTGTCATTTCTCAAATGCCTTCAGTTTAAAATATTCAATATGCCCAGGTGCCAAGATGTTCTGAACCCCATCAGAAGGAATCGTTACTTTCAACTTTATACTGAAAAATCTAACCATGAGTTAGATTTTTTTATAACCTCTCAAAACTTAGAAAATCCAATCCAAACTTCCTAAGACTACGGCCCTGTTAAAGAAAATATCATTATGACACTTGTTAAAACAGTAAAGAAGACTCTTTTCAGCACTATGTTGAAAGGTGTCAAGACTATTGCAATAGGGGCAAGATATAGGTCCAACTCCAAATACAGCAAAGTTGGCTGGTGGTTTATAGCCAAAAATCAGAGTGAGGGGTCAGTGGATAGGAAATCACTAAGAGGATACATCCAGGGTAGAGGATTCTTGCTAAACTAACTTAAGAGGATTCTTGCTGAAGGCAGGCTGGGGTTGTCAGATATCAAGGGTGCAGGGGTGAGGAATTTGATCAGATATCCAGGGTGAGCAGATATTGAAGGCATTCAGGGCACTGTCAGGGAAGAAGAAAACTTTCCCCTACCCTTCTTAGGTTCCTCTGGTTGGTCTAAGAATTAAATTGATATGAGACAGATTAACAGGAAAAAATCAAATTTAATTTTGTATGTATAGAAATCCCACATACATGAGAGAGTCAGAGACCCCACATACATGAGCAGTTCAGAGACAGAAAGGTAAAATGAGGTATATATGTCATCCTGAGCTAAGGAATGGGATAGGGGCCTGGGGCTTCCAAGGACAGGAAGGTAATTCACAGGACAGTAAAAAGAAGAGCAGGTGTTTGGTAATTAGATGTTTGATCTGCTGTATATATTGGGCTACTTAGATAAAATTTATCTCCCAGTAATAACTTTTCTGGGAAAAATCCCCAGTTTAAATTCTTCTAGGTATTTAAGGGAGGAGCAATAGCTTCTCTTAAACCAGCAGGGTCTCAATTGCCTTTAGCTCGAACTAATCCTCATGCACATTTTTGAGAGGATTGTCCTGAATCCTGACAACATGCTACCCCAAAATATGCCATTTTGGTATATTGATTATTTTGAGCTGAAGGCACTTTAAAAACAGAAAATCAGGGAGAGGCTTTCTCTGAACTCCCCTCATTCACCTAAAGACAGATCCTCCAAAAGGAATTCAGTTGTCATAAATCATATCCCCGGGAGTTTCATCCACCAGGAGAGAAGACTAGTAATTGACATCACATCCAGAATTTGTCCCAGTCTATCATACCTCCCATCTATTCCTTTAAGGGCTCCGACATCTTTCCTGAAAATCACTTACTCTCTCCTAAGGGGCCCATATTCCCTATCCCCTTCCCCTATTAAGATGGTATATAAGCTCTTACTTATATATGTTTTTTTTAGGTATTCACTTTTTTTCCTGTGATGGCTTTGTGCACGTAACATTAAAAATTAATTGGGAATTCCCTGGCGGCGCAGTGGTTAGGATTCCGCACTTCCAATACTGGAACTCAGGTTCAATCCCTGGTCAGGGAACTAAGAACATGCAAGCCACATGGTGCAGCCAAAAAAACAAAAAAAAAAAACAAAAGAAAAAAATTAATACATTTGTATACATTTTCTTCTGCTAATCTGCCTGTTGTCAGGGTACTTCATAGACCCAACCATCAAATCCAGGAAGGTAGAGGGAAAGTCTTTCCTCCCCTACAATACCAAGGGTAGGGGATTCTCTCTAAACTGAGTTAGCAGGATTTTGGCTATAGCTTGACTTGTTAGGCCAAGGACAGGGCTCAAGGACAAGGCATAGTCAAAAAGGAGTCTGTCTAAAGTTTGGTCTCACTCTCTGTTTCCATCACTTCTCAGCCTTTACTTCATGCTCCAGCAACAACTGCTTGTATCCACACACATGCACACACTCCACTCCTTTGACCATGCAATCTTCTATGCTTGAAATATTCATTCACCTTTTGATCTATAACCCACATTCAAGAGTTAAATAAGCTTAGATAAATTCCTTGAAAAATATAATTAGCAAATATGACATAAGAACATCTAAAGAGTCCCAAATCTATAAAGAATTCATAATAAAAAAAATCCTCCCTCTACATAAAGGCCCAGACCTAGAGGTCTTTCCTGGTGAATTCTATCAAACATTTAAGATAGAAATAATATAAATACTATACAAGCTCTTTCAGAAAATGGAGGAAGAGGAAATACTTCACAACTTGTTTTGTAAGGCCTGTGTGACCCTGATACCAAAACCTGATTAAGAATTTGCAAGTAAAGAAAATTACAGACAGATGCAAATATCCTTAACAAATATCAGCAAATTTACTTTAGTAATATATCAAGAATTAGGCTTATCATGACCCACTGGGACTTATCCTAGAAATATAAGGATGGTTTAACATACAAAAATCAATTAATGTGGGCTTCCCTGGTGGCGCAGTTGTTAAGAATCCGCCTGGTAATGCACAGGACACGGGTTCCAGCCCTGGTCCAGGAAGATCCCAAATGCCACAGAGCAACGAAGCCCGTGTGCCACAACTACTGACCCTGTGCTCTAGAGCTCGTGAGCCACAACTACTGAGCCTGCATGCCACAACTACTGAAGCCTGTGTGCCTAGAGCCCGTGCTCCACAAGAGAAGCCACTGCAATGACAAAAAGAAGCCCCCACTTGCCACAACTAGAGGAAGCCCAAGTGTAGCAACGAAGACCCAATGCAGCCAAAATTAAAAAAAAATTAAAAAACAGAAAAAAAATCAATTAATGTGATTCTCTACATTACATTGAAAAAAGATAAACTTTGAAAACATTATGCTAAGTGAAAGAAGCCAGTCACAGAAAATCACAAATGGTTTAATTCCAATTATATGAAACATCCAGAATAGGTAAATCCATAGAAACAGAAAGTAAATTAGTAGTTGCCTAGGGAGGAGGGAATGGAGGGTGATTGCTTAAGGATATGGGTCTTTTGGAGTTATGAACATATTTTAAACCGATTGTAGTGATGGTTATGCACTTTAAATGGATAAACTGTATGCTATGTAAATTATATCTCAATACATGCTATAAAGATCTCTTAGGATGTCCGAAAAGGCCCTGTAGGACATTTCTCATGTATCATTCCATGTTCAAAAGGCCAGACCTCCTAACTTAAAAATACAGTGAGGGAATTCCCTGGCAGTTCAGTGGTTAGGACTCAGCACTTTCACTTCTGAGGCCTGGTGTCGATCCCTGGTCGGGGAACAAAGATCCTGCAAGTCACGCAGCATAGCCAAAAAAAGAGAAAAATACAATGAAATCTTTTTAGAAAGATAAATTAAGTTATCTAAACCTAGACAAATACTTTAAAGACAAACAGGAAGAATGCCTCTTCTACCCCACACATGCTCTCAATTTCTGGGAACTTGTACTTGGAATAATGTGGTTTCCTACCACTGAGGCGCAGATGCCTGACTCCTGTGGCCTCATGTCTCTCAAGGACTGGGCAGAAGTTCTGGCACCAAAGGATACAACTTTTGCACAGGCTTCATTGGTGGAAACTGATTTTCCTTTTTTGTTGTCGTAGTTGCATTTCATTTTTTTCAGGCATTATTCACGTCTTATTAAGCATGATATCCCTTGCACCTAACTGTGCCTAAAAACTCAGTAGGCATCCAAAAAATATTTGTTAACTGAATAAGGGCAGGAGGGCAGGGAGGGAAGCCTGATATCTGTAACTATAAATTGAAGACTCTTGTTATTTCTATACTTTTGACATAAACAACTCCAAAAAAATGGCAGCATCTTGTAGGGATCTCCATGTCGGGGAATTTTATTGTCAAATTTCAGTGGATTTTTTTTTTTTTTTACTTCTTTTTAAATCATGTTAGCATTTTGCTGTTATTACATGCTGTGATGGTTTTAGAGTGGGATTTGCCAGAATCGTGTTTGCCCCATTAAAGAACTGCTATTACCATTGTCATGATTTTTTCCTTCAGTTGAGCATAATCTTGTTCTCCATCTCCAGATACACTGACCATAGGTATATAAATTACATAGTATGGCTTACCAATAACATTACTAAAGTACTTAAAATGCTTTACAAGCAAACCTTTTATAATTATCATTACAAAATTTGTGAAATAATGTTACTCACTATGACGTGGAACCTTGTGATACATTATTTAGTGTTTTATTAAACCTGGAAACTCACTAGCTTTAAGGAGCTTTCTCTCATAGGTTAATGGACACCAACCTACTTTGTCATTGTTTACTAGTTCTATGCCTCTGACTCTCTGAATCTCTGGTGTGCAAGGTGTAAATTTATCAGAATAAAGCATAATTAAACACAGTGTAGATGCTCAATGAATACATAAAAATCCCACCATTATGGTGTAAAAGTGGTCTAAAGAATTTGATCACCTGGAGTGTGGGGTCACATTTCTGAATGAGTCAAATTCTATCAGAAGTATTACTACGTTTAGAAAATGAATGAATGAGTCATTAAAATAGATACATAGTGACCTCCAAGTATTTATGCACTCATTTGTTTTGATATTATTTGAACTTATTAATAATATGCTTTGAAAGATGAGAGCTTTTGCTACTTTCCTACATTAGAAAACACCTGCTGTTGGAATATGTCCAAATGAATCTTCTATCCTACTTTATGCCTTTGTTTGCTTGACAGCCAGGTATGAGAAACCAGGCAATTTAAATTTTTTTCTACAAAAATGAATTGCTCTTTGGTTCAGTTAAAATGCCAAATGAATAACTTACACATTTGTCATGTGTTTTCCTTGCCTAAATGTGAAGCAGGCTCTCTGGCTACAGACACTGTCTGCTGTAGCTGAAATGAAAAGACCCAGTTCAGTGTTGGGTTCATTCTAAGATTAAAAAAGCTTTACAAGTAAGGATAGCTTAATATTAAAACCAAAATGAGACCAAAATAGAGGGGATCTTTTGCTAAATTTAATGAAAAGAATATGTGATCAAGGATCCCTGTGGTAATGATACTTTTGCAGCAATCGTTCTAGACCAAAGGCAAGCTAAACAATACAGCATTTTCCATGCCATGTATAGATGGTGTTCTTATTTAACTTGCATTCCACTGTTTTTAGTGTTTTATTTAAACTAGAGTGTGAATTTTATTGTTCTTGAGCTTGTTTCCTGAGGCAGCACATAACTTGTGTATGAAGAACCAGGAGAGATGGTTAAAAGGAAGAATGTGACTCAGTAGCAGGTGGGTCTCCCAGGGGCTGCTGCTGGTCCATGAGCCTCATATTCATTAAACATGAAGGTCCTAGAGAACTGACCATTCAAAGATCACAAAGGGAGTGATTCTCCTTCCAGTAAGAGTGGAATAAAGGGGACAGAATTTGTATCTTGCATTACCCAACTGAAAAATAGATCAAATATAGGAAACAACTATGGATTACTGCTTGGATGGTTTGCTGGCCACGGAGCATCATAAAGGGTGCCCAGATGTAGCCCAGCAGTGGCAGGATCCCTGGGTTAAGGAGACACAGCTCAGAGATGGGGGTGGCCAAGGCAGCTATGCTTCACAGGATAGAGTGCCCCAGAGGAGAGATCTCCACAGAGAACTCCAGAAATCTGTCTGCAGATATGTGAATGAGTTCTGAAAAGTGTGAGTACCTGAGGAGACAGGCCAGAGAAAGATCACCAGAAAGGATCAGGGGAACAATCCCCAGGTTCACACAGTCCAGGTATAATTCATGTTCCACTAGCCAGACTGGAAAGACTCCTAAGACACAGGGTGTTGAGAAAAGTAGTCAATAGTGTATTGGCTTAGGAGTAGGGACAAATTAGCCCTAGAGTGAAAATCAAGTCTTGGAAGGATCAAACTCTTTACAAATACTTTCAGTAGGTACCAGGATAAAGGCTAGTAACATTTAAAGGAATACTAAAAAAAATTCCTACACCCAAGAATATATTTACCATATCTATCATGCAATAAAAAAATTAACAAATATGCAAAGATCTAGGAAACTATAACTCATGATTAGTAGAAAAACAAATCAGTAGAGACAGATCCAGAAATGATACAAATGATAGAATTAGTAGACAAGCATGTTAAAATAGCTACTATGGATGTTTTCCAGATGTTCAAGAAGGCAGAGGAACACATATGTATAAAAGAGTTATTGGAACATATGAAAAAAAAAATAGAAAGGACCTCAATAAATAAAAAATATAATGTCTGAGATGAAAAATACACTGGATGGAATTAACAGCATTTTAGACAAGGCACAAGAAAAGATTAATGAACTTGAAGACCTAGTAATAGAAATCATCCAAAATGAAACAGAGTATCAGTGAACTGTGAGACAATATAAGTGGCCTAATATTTTTGTGACTTGATTCCTAGAAGTATGGAGGGAGGGGATTTGATGAAAACTATAAACCCACAGCTCAAACAAACAAGAACAAAAACCAAAACCGAACAACCCCAAGCAGCAGGATCATGAAGATAATTACTCCAAAGCATATCATAATAAAATTGCTTAAAGTGAGTGACAAAGGAAAATCTCCCTGGCATGTGGAAAACAAAGGGCACATTCAGAATGGAGAGATGAGGATGGCAGGGGAGGAGTGGCCAGTGGGTCTAGGACCCTCTGCTTGAATGCTTGTATGTCCCTCATTTGTCCTCCTGGGCCCAACTCACAGGCCAGCTCCTGTGAGAGACAGGAGGGGACACTGCTTACTCTTTTTTTTTTTTTTTTTTTCACTGCTTACTCTTGATTGGCAAGATCTGTTTCACTGATGTAGCAGGTGAGGGAGGATAGCACCCTCTCCCCTCACTCTGTGTACCTGTCTCTCCAGACTATCTTTGAAGAGATTTGTGTTTGGAAAGGGTACAGGAGGAAAGACTCGCCCTGGCTGGGTCTATGAAACACACTGACAACAGGCACAGTAAACAGAACAAAAGGCATGCAAATTTGTTTATTTTGAACATCACATGAATGGGGGTGTCTCAGAGAAAAAAGTGAATACCCAAAATGGTGATGAGATTTGAGAACTTATATACTGTCATAATAGGGGAAGGGGAGAAGGGATGTGAGCATTTTAGGGGAAAGTAAATGATTTACAAAAAAAAAAACCCCAAAAAACCAGATGGAAGGTGTAGTAGCTTGGGACAAAATTTAAGAGTGGTGGTGACTTCCTGTCTCTTCTCCTGTGATAAGAGTCAATCTTCCCTAGTGAGTGAAAAACTCCTGGGAGGGAATTGATGACAATTGAGTTCTTTCTTTTTTTTCTTTAATTAAAAAAAAAATTTATTTATTTATATTTAGGCTGCCCCTGGTCTTAGTTGTGACATGTGGGAACTTTTTAGTTGCAGAATGCGGACCTGTTGCGGCATGCATGTGGGATCTAATTCCCCAGCCAGGGACTGAACCTGGGCCCCCTGCATTGGGGGTACAGAGTCTTACCCACTGGACCACCAGGGAAGTCCCTGGGTTTTTTTGGAGGATTTGTCTTTAGGCAGATAAGCATTTGTTTTTTTCAAGTACCTTCAGATCAAAATAATCAGTATACCAAAGAGGCATAGTTTGGGGTGGTGTTCCTGAATTCCTTCAAAGGACCTTAGAATTTGTTGGTGCAGAGTTAAAGCCTTGGGAAATACAGAATCCAACACAGACCTTAGAATTTGTGGGTGCAGAGTTAGAGCCTTGGGAGATAATGTCACTTAAATATCTTAAGAGCCACAAAAAGACAAAAATCCCAAATGCAAGGAGGTTAGGTACCATCTTAAGGGGGAGGCTGCTGATCTTCGGATAGGAATTAGATAATGTACAACTTGAGTGATTGAAACATGGGCTGGGACTCCCTTTGGTACAGAAATATGTCCCTTATTTTGAGAAGGATCACCTGGATTTTCTGGAGCTGAGAGAATAACCTTGCTTGGGATGGTTACTTCACTCCACTCAGGTGGCATCACATGCTTGTGTCTTTGTTGTGTCAATGTATCTAAAGTATGTGTAGACCTAATTCATAAATCAAACATATAGAGTTAATATTTTTGTGCATACTTAGCATTTTAAGTATTTTTAAAGTTTCAGAGATTTGGGGCCCAACAATCTTGTAATTTCAGCTTAAAATGTGTAATTAAATAACTGACAAGACTTTTTTAATTTTAAAAGAAAATCTTACTCTTTGTAAATATTATTACCATTTAAAAGAACTTACGGGCTTCTCTGGTGGCGCAGTGGTTGAGAGTCCGCCTGCCGATGCAGGGGACACGGGTTCGTGCCCCAGTCCGGGAAGATCCCACATGCCGCAAAGCGGCTGGGCCCGTGAGCCATGGCTGCTGAGCCTGCACTCCACAACGGGAGAGGCCACAACAGTGAGAGACCCGCATACGGCAAAAAAATTTAAAAAATAAATAAAAGAACTTACAATTCATGAATTTATGAAGATTGGTGATTACTGGGAAAATTTTGTTCACTAATCAAACAACCAAAGTACTCACAAAGGAAATCAAACACACACATATATATACACACATATATACGTATTTTGCTATTTTTTATTTAAGTATAGTTGATGGAAATCAAATATATTGTTAAATGTTTAAGGAGACTTAAGTTGTATAAAAGCCTTAAAATTTATTTAAAGATTTGCTAGATATATAAATAGAATAATATGAATTATAAGTTTATTTAAAGAAGAACTAGGTTTTTACAATTTTAGAATTCACTAATTTTAAATTTGTAACTTTGATATAGCAAATATTGATTTAAAAAACAAAGTTTACCCCACAAAGTAGTTGAAATGTGTACAAAGAGCTACTCTCAAGGATATCCAAAATGTGCTTTGAAAAGAAGGAACTTTTCCAATAAAAGAAGGACCCTGTAGGTCAACAGGAGCCTTCCCTGAGCATTGAAGGTGCAGGTGGAGCTCATTTTATACATTTCTGTCATTCTTTGTATCTTTTACAGCAAGTATGCATGAGTTTTCTAGTAAGAAAGTGTTTTAACAAGAAAAAAAATCCTTCATCTTCCTTTTCTTCCCAAGGGTGATCGATGGCTCATGTTGACTTAAAAAACACACACACTGTAAGAGCTGTGAGTTGAGTATATTCAGCGTCTTGCTGAGGACTGTAGACCAGGAGACAGCCTCTCAGCCTTGAGAAACTGTTCCGAAGCAGTAAGGGAGAAGCCAGCATATATATGAGATTTTTGCTGGAAAAGACAAACAAAAAAAACATGTAGTTGAACGTCAGATTACTGCTAATCACAAAAAAAACAGACATATAAAGTTAATGATTTTAGTGCTTTGCTGTATATGGAAAGATGCAAAAATCTGGGGTCATTGAAATTTTTCCTTAGATATGCATCTTAACTACTTAGGGGCTGGTATCCAAAACCCAGAATGCTTCCTGTTATTCTCCATCCTGAATTCCCCTCAGGTGCACAGGCAACTGCAGTGGTTAATAGATTGATGGTTGTAGAACTGGAATAGCAAGGAACATTTTTTTTTCCTTTACCCTCAGAAGTCTAGCTCTTCGACTGCAATAATGGAGGAGGGGTACAGAGCCCACTGAGGAGCCTGGAACATAAGGGGTGAACAGGGTAATTAAGGAATGATTTGCCGGATACTACTCCAAGAAGAGCTTCAAAGGGCCAATTGACTTTTGTCCTTGAGAACCAAAAACCATATCTCCTGGAATTAAAAATTCTTCCCCTTAGCCTCCACCACCTACCAACACAACATTATCATTAGCAGAAAGTCACTGCACGCACTCTAGCTGGGCGAACTTATATTGAATTTAATTGACATCCAAGGCAGAGAGAAAAAGCTATGCTTTGCCGATTTTTTATGTAAAGATTAGCAGTAGTATATATGGACACACATTAGAAGCACATTCACACATGGGGGTGCTTGCTCAAAAGGTTTTCAACTTCGAGATCGAACATGTTTGGAGCTCATCTATTTAGAACATTCCAACTATTCTGCCTCACAGGAGAGGTGATCAGAAAAAGACTGAAGATAACAAAATTCTTGGCTTTTGATTTACAGAGTAGGCTTCTGAGGTCTCAAGGTAGAGATTTTAGTTTGAGAAAAAAAACTTGAGAAGTATGATAAGTGGGTTTGAGACTCAAATGCCAAATTGCTAAGGACTCACAGATTTGGGGGATATCGAAAGAATAGATGAAACTGGCCTTTCCCGCCCTCCTGAAATGAAGACTCCCTCCTCCTTCCAGGAAGCTGGCATTGCTATGAAAAGTAGAAGGCCTTGGGATCAGGGCTTGGGACAGATCATACCTGGTGGGAGTCTCTCTGTCCCTAGGTTGCCGATGCCTGGAAGCTAGCATCTTAGCTACGTTCTCCATAGGTTTTGGCTTTGTCCTGGCCACAGGTTGCACCTCTGTGGGTTATCCTGGATGTATGTTATCTGCTAGAATGCCAGTGCTCACTGTATGTGTCTCAGGCTTTGCTCAGCCCTCTGAATCATCCTCATAGCCACAGGAGGTGCGGTGAGGCACAGATTGAAGTTGGTAGATGACCCAGTCTTGAAGGCAAATTGTGAAAATAATCACCACCCAGGGTCCTTGTTTGCAAGCATTGCGGCTTCACAGATTTAATGTCTCTGATAGCTCTAAGGGACTGCTCCAAAGAGGCAAGGGAGGATCCAGGATATACAGGAGTTTTTGCAACTAAAAGCAGGTACTCAAAACATCAAAAGTTACTGCTAACTAAAGAAAACCAGACATCTCAAGTTAGCACTTTTCTATCTATGGGAAGATGCAAGAGTCTGGGCTCATCGAAATTATTCCTTTGATATGCACCTTAACTCTCTAGACTGGTATCCTGCTTTTCTCCATCCTGAATCTCTTCATGGTGCACATTATGGGGCATCTGCAGTGGTCGATGGCTTGATGGCCCCAACATCCTTTATTTACTGATAAGCCTGGTGACATTCTTCATTCTCTTAATGAAGGGAAACCTCACTAAAATAGAGTTGGGAGGGCAGAAGGGGGAGCTCTCACACAGATACCATTTGAAGTCTATAAGATCCCAACAGCAAGAGAAGTACCTTCCATCTCCTACGGGAATGATACTACTTTATTACCACCAGCAGGAGGAAGAGAGATTTTCTTCTTGCTTGGCATGGCTCAGACAATGAGAGACTGTCACAACTTAACCAATGAAAAGCCACTATACTTTGAACTCCCAGTTTCCTCTAGTGCAGCAGTCCCCAACCTTTCTGGCACCAGGGACCCATTTCGTGGAAGACAATTTTTCCATGGACCGGGTGTGGGGCAGATGGTTTCAGGATGAGTCAAGCACATTACATTTATTGTGCACTTTATTTCTATTATTATTACATTGTAATATATAATGAAGTAATTATACAACTCACCGTAATACAGAATCAGTTGGAGCCCTGAGCTTGTTTTCCTGCAACTATATCTTCCCATTTGGGGGTGATGGGAGACAGGGACACCCGAAGTGTGTTGTTTATGTCCAGTCTACTCCGTAATCTCATTTTGGTTGCTGTCACTGCAGGAAACCCTGCTTCACAAAGATAGGATGTTGGAAATGGAAGCAGGCTTTTCAGTGCTTTTGTGGCAATCTCAGGATATTCCGCTGTGACTTTAATCCAGAATGTATGGAGTATGGAGATTTGAAGTTGTCTCAAACATACTTTTAAGGCCACCATCATTTGCAATCTCAAGCAGTTGATCCTCTTCTAGCACAGACAAAGTCAATTCACCTGGCTTATTCACAAATGGGTCGCAGATCCATTCCTTCCCAGTTCGGGGGTCTTTTGTGGTTGGGAAGTAATGCTCAAACTCTTGTGAAAGCTGAGATAGATGAGCAGTTTTGAAGGTTTCATGGTTTCGTTGGATAGCTGGTCGCCACATATTATACAAAGTGGGCTTGGAGAATGTGAATCACCTGCTGCAATTTAAGTAAGACTTGGTATTTTCTTTTAAATGCAGCTTTTTTTTGTTGGCAGCCTGAGAGTCTTCTGCTCTCTCATCATTGGGTCTTTCACCCTTTTCAAAGAAGCTCTTCAGCGACATTTGTTTTTTACTCATTTTGGCTAGGGTGAGCTTGTGGGCTTACCAAAACTATGACTGAGACAAGTGCACAGTGTGGGAAAGAGGCGCGGATGGAAGTGGTAAATAAAATAATGGGCGGGCCACGTGCAGACTAAAATAAGGGTCAAATTCTGACTTAAAGCCTGCCACCAGATGCAGCTTAATTGTCACTTGTTACTCACTGATAGGGTTTTGATATGAGTCTGCAAGCAATTGATTTATTATGGTCTCTGTGCAGTCAAGCCTCTCTGCTAATGATAATCTGTATTTGTAGCCGCTCCTCAGTATTAGCATCACCACCTCAGCTCCACCTCAGATCATCAGGCATTAGAGTCTCATAAGATCCTTCGCATGCGCAGATCACAGTAGGGTTCATGCTCCTATGAGAATCTAATGCTGAGGCTGATCTGACAGGAGGCAGAGATCAGGTGGTAATGTGAGTGATGGGGAGTGGCTGTAAATACAGATGAATGGCTCACTCACCCGCCGCTCACCTCCTGCTGTGAGGCCTTGTTCCTAACAGGACACAGACCGGTACCAGTCTGTGGCCCGGGTTGGGGACCCCTGCTCTAGTGGGCTTTTTGTTTATAATAGCCCCTCCCAACTTTCCCTTCTCCTCAACAAAAAGTTTCCTCTCCTTACTTTGCTGCACTTCTTTGCTGGATTTTGATGTCAAAACTCCACAGGCAACTTCCTCACTTTGACCCAAGCTCTTGATAAATATTCAGCCGATGGAATGTGCTTGGCTCTAGCTGATGCTGGTGACACTGTTGAAGATGCTAACTTTATGGAAACCATGGCAGATGCAGGTATTCTCCATCTGTACACCTGGGTGGAATGGGTGAAAGAAATGGTTGCCAACTGGGATAGCCTAAGAAGTGGTCCTGCCAACACCTTCAATGATAGAGTTTTTGCCAGTGAAATTATAAAAACAGATCAAAACCATGAAAAGATGATGCTTAAAGAAGCTTTGAAAACAGGGTTTTTGAGTTTCAGGCTGCGAAAGATAAGTACCATGAATTGGCCATAGAAGGGATGCACCAAGACCTTGTGTTCCGGTTTATTGAAGTTCAGACACTTCTCTTGGCTCCATTCTGTCCTCATTTGTGTGAGCACATCTGGACACTCCTGGGAAAGCCCAACTTAGTTATGAATGCTTCATGGCCTCTGGCAGGTCCTGTGGATGAAAGCTTGATACATTCCTCACAGTATCTCATAGAAATAGCACATGACCTTAGACTGCGACTCAAGAACTATATGATACTAGCTAAAGGAAGACTGACAAGCAGCCCCCTCGGTAGCCTTCACATTACACCATCTATGTGGCGAAGAGCTATCCATCTTGGCAACACATCACCCTGTCAGTTCTACGTAATCACTTTGAGACCAACAGTGGAAAATTGCCTGATAACAAAGTCATGCTAATGAACTAGGCAATTTGCCAGAATTGAAGAAATACATGAAGAAAGTGATGCCATTTGTCACAATGATTAAGGAAAATCTGGAGAAGATGGGACCTCATGTTCTGGATTTGCAATTAGAATTTGAAGAACAGGCAGTGCTCATGGAGAGTAGAGTCTATCTGACCAACTCCCTTGAGCTAGAACACACAGAAGTCAAGTGTGCCTCTGAAGCAGATAAAGTCAGGGAAGATTGCTGTTCTGGGAAACCACTTAATGTTTTTAGAACAGAACCTGGTGTATCAGCTTCCGTAGTGAATTCTCAGCCATTCAATGGCCACTTCTCAACCAAAATTGAAATCAGGCAAGGAGATAACCGTGATTCTATAATCTGGCGTTTAATGAAAGTGGACTGAGGAATCAAAGACCTTTCCAAAGTGAAACTGATGAGATTTGACGATCCACTGTTGGGGCCTTGGCAAGTTCCTGTCCTGGGAAAAGAGCATGCTGAGGAGACGCCCATTTCTGAGCATGCTGTTTTCCACATGGACCCCACGAGCAAGAAAATTCATCTTACTGAAAATGGGCTATGGGCAGATATTGGTGATACAGTGATATATCTTGTTCATTAAATTCAGGCACATTGGAGATTTATCCTGATTTCTGGGGATATTGCTACTATGACCGTGCCTACAGATGGGCTATGAGAACCTTAGGCTGGACCTAAATGTGGTTTGCTATAGTTGCGTGTCTCGAATTGCAGTTGTTTTCTGCTCCCAGATAAACTTGCTTTGCTGGTATAATAACTGGCTGTTTTATTGTCTGGTGTTAACAAAATCTTTGCAGGAAAAAAATACTACAAACAAAAGAAAAACCCAAATAAAAAATCTGGTAAATTTTTTGCTACACATACAGAAAACTAGTATTCTTCAAGGTGCAAAGAGTTCCTACAAATTAAGGAGAAAAATAAAACAAAAATCCAAATAGAAGAATTGACCATGGACATAGACAATTCACAAGAAATAAATATCAAATGACTGTTTTATGTTTCATTTTTGAACAGCTTCTTTTGAGATTTAATTCATTTACGGGTAATTCACACCTTTAAAGTGTAAAATTCAATGGTGTTTAGTACATTCCCATAGTTACGGATCCATCATCATAATCAATTTTAGAACATTTTCATTACGCCCAGAAGAAAGTCTGCACACCTTAGTCATCACTCTTCCGTCTTCCTAACCCCTCATCCCAGGCAACAACTAATCTAATTTCTGTCTCTACAGATTTGCCTATTTCAGACATTTCAGATATATGGAATCATACAATATGTGGTCCTTCATTGGTTGATGATACTGAACACTTTTCCTATGCTTATTGGCCATTTGCTTATCTTATTGGGAGAACTATTCAGATCCTTGGTCCATTTTTAATTGGGCTATTTGTTGTTTTATTATTGTGTTACTAAGTTCTTTGTATGTTTTTATACAAGTGCCTTTTCAGATATGTGATTTGCAGATATTTTCTCCCATTCTGTGAGTTGTCTTTTCACTTTCTTGATGGTGTTCTTTGAAGCTCAAAAGATTTAATTTTGGGGATCACTAGTTTACCTATTTTGTTGTTGTTGTTGCTTGTGCTTTTGGTGTTAGAATTAGAAACCATTGCCTAATTTAAGGTCACAAAGACTTATACCTATGTTTTCTTCTAAGCATTTTATAATTTTTACATCTAGGTCTTTGGTACTTCTGAGTTAATATTTACATGTAGTGTGAGATGGAAGTCCAACTTCTTTTTCTAAAATGTGGATATACATTTATTTGTCTGAGCACCATTTGTTGAAAATACTGGCACCCCTTTGAATTGTCTTGGTACCCTGTTGAAAATCAATTGATTGTAAATGTGATGGCTTATTTCTGGACTCTAAATTCTACTCCATCTACCTATATATCTATTCTTTTTTTTTTTTTTTTTTTTTTTTGCCACACAGTGGCCTGTGGGATCTTAGTTCCCCAGCCAGGGATTGAACCCAGGCCCTTAGCAGTGAAAGCTTGGAGTCCCAACCACTCAACCACCAGGGAATTCCCTATATATCTATGCTTATGTAAATACCATATTGTCTTAATTACTGTAGCTTTGTAGTAAGTTTTAAAATTGAGAAGTGTGATTCCTCAAACTTTATTCTTCTTTTTCAATATTGTTTTGGCCATTCTGTATTCCTTAAATTTGTACACAAATTTTAGGATCAGCTTATCAAATTCTGCAAAAATATCGAGATTTTGATAAGGATTGTACTGAATCTGTAGATCAATTTGGAGGGTATTACCATCTATAAATATTGTATTCCAGTTTGTGAACATGAGATACTTTCAAACTTATCTAGTTCTTTAATTTCTTTCAACACTGGTAATTTTCAGAGTATAATTTTTGCATTTCTTTTGTTAAAATTATTCCTATTTTATTCTTTTGAAATCTATTATAAAAGGAATTGTTTTCTTAATTTCACTCTTGGTTTACCCATTGCTACTGTATAGGAAAAAATTGACTTTTGTATATTGATTTTATATCCTACAACCTTGCTGAACTTGTTTATCACTTCTAATAGTTTTTAGTGGATTTCTGAGGCTCAAATGACTTTTAAATATATGAAAAGAGACCAACCTGTCATAAAATGAGACAAATGTAAATAAAAACTATCATGGGATATGGTTTTGTTCACCTACTGAACTTGCAAAGATCTAAAATGACATTCATATCATTGTATGGGTGTGGTATGTATTAATATTTCTATTAATATTCATACTCTTTATTCAGCAATCCCACTTCTAGGAATATATCCAAGAGCAGCTATCTTCCAGTTCACATACAGTATCCCTAGGGATGCATAAACAGTATTGAAGTGTTACGTTGTATGTAGGCAGGTCACTGTTTGATTCCATTTACATAACCAGGCAAAACCACTCTGTTGAGAGAACTCAGCATAACTGTATCATCATATCATTTAATCAAAATTTTTCAGGAGACTTCCCTGGTGGTCCAGTGGCTAAGACTCAGCGGTCCTACTGTAGGAGGCCTGGGTTCGATCCCTGATCAGGGAACTAGATCCCACATGCCACAACTAAAAGTTCACATGCCACAGCTAAAGATCCTGCATGCCACAACTAAGACCTGGCACAGCCAAATAAATAAATAAATACTTAAAAAAATTTTTTTCAGGATGTTTCTTTAAATCATGAGGACTTCCTCCATCTCAACCTAACCATAATCCTCCTCCTCAATAAAATAATAACTCTCCTCTATCATCGAGTAGTTTGCTTGCTGTTTGTTTTATTTTTTTAATATATATTTTTAATTGGGTTCCTTTTAATTTTTTTTTTGAATTTAGAGTTGCTTTACAATGTTGTGCTCGCTCCTGCTGCACAGCAAAGTGAACCAGTCATATGTATTGCTTGCTGTTTAAAAGTTATTGTTATATTACCCTTTTCATAAGCATTGTATCCAGTTCAAATCCAGCCCCCCCAAGTTATTTCAGTAGCCTTCCACATGGTCGCCTATATTTCATAATTCCTACTCTAAATTTTCTTCTAGATAGCAACAGATTGATTTAAAAAAGTCACCCCACGAACCTGACTGAACATCTTCAATTGTCTCCCACTGGATGGTGAAACTCCCTTACATGTGCATAGAATTTAAATTCCCCAATATCCTGGCACTTGAGGCCCTTCACAAACCCTATGTTCTAACAAATGCGCATGATACAGTATTCAGACAAGTCATGTATTCATTTATAATAAATAGTTGTTGAACCCTTACTGTCCTCTAGGAGGTATATTGATAAGGAAAACAGATCTTGCCTCTGGCCTCTGGACTTTATAATGGGGTGGGTGGTGACTAAACAAGTCAGTGCTGGATGTAATTATAAAAGAGAATCAGTACTACAAAGAAAAATAAACAAGGATGTCAGTAAAAGAGAATAGAGGGCAATCTACTTGTGCAGGTGGTCAGAAAAGGCTTCTCTGAGGAGGTGACATTTAAAAGCATATATTTGCCTGCTGGGTAGAGAATGACCTGGAGAAAGGTGGGAGTGAGCCAGGGGAGGAAGCTTCTTAGTTGACCAGATGGCTGAACTCTGCTCCTGCTGTTTCTTTCTTGGAGTCATTTATTCAGTAAATATTTCCTTAGCACCATGTGATGTTCCCTTCATGAAGTGTAAACATTCTTGTGCATGTAGACATAGTGTCCCCTCCAGAGGCTAATGCAGTACCTTGTGCTCAGTAGGGTCCATTTGATATCTGTTGAGCCAGGGAGTGGAATGGCTCTTCTGGCTCTCTTTTTCATTCAGCAGTGCTGTGACAGTGATAGTTTCAATTATTTGAGAGAAGCCTGGAAGAGGAATGGTGCTCTAATTTATGATTTTCCTGAGGTTCCAAGGTAAGCCAAAAATGAGTGTGGAGAAAGAGTACTTTCTGAGAGAATTCCTGAGAAGAAAGTGGTCCTCTTTGGTTCTTCTGGTCCCACTGCTGCCAGACTTCCAAGGAAAGAGGCTTGCAAAATCTGGCTCCTTCCCCCTCTAATAGGAAGCTGCTGGGGTCTACCTGGTCTGAGGCTTCCTGGGAAGCAAGGTGGCCAGACCTCTCCATTCAGAATGGGAAAGGAAGGGACTCATACCCTCCTGGTTGAGGTTTTTGGAGCCAGGGCGGACTGCCTCCAAATATGCCACAATGGCACATTGATTATTTTGAATTAAAGTTACTTAAGAAATGGCCAATGCAAGAGGGACACTCTGACCTTCCCCTCTGTCTCCCTGAAAACAGGAAATAAATCTCCCATGTGAAAGGTACCCTTTTTGTACCAGGAGGCAAAGAGAGATCCTTATCACCAGAGATAAGGAAATCAGGCTGAGAAGCCTGTATAAACAAACGCTGTTACTTTTTAAATTTACTACCCCAAGCCCAAATTCTGTTTAGATTTTTCACTAATTGAGCACCCAAAACCTAAGTTTGTATTGTCAATTCCTCACAAATTTATTTTTTCTTTGTCTAAAAAGTATAAAATCTGCCTGCTTTGGTCACCTCGTAGATCCCATTTCTATGAGGCCTACATGTGCATGAATTAAAATTTGTTTCTTTCTCTCCTGTTCTTCTGTCTTGTGTTAATTTTGTTATTAGTCCACCCACAGGAACTCAAGAGGAGTAAAGGGGGAAATTTTCCCCTCTCCAACAAGGTGAGGACACTAGAGAGGGCACGGGGGTGGGGGTGGGGGTGGGGGGCGGGGAGGGTGGGGAGGTGGAGGGGGAGGGGGAAGGGGTCAGAAGCCAGGGTGTTGGATCTAGGTCTGTGTGTGGCTCCTGCAGAGCCAGCAGTAGCACCTCTGGCAAACCTGTTTTTTTCCCCTAACTGGTTACTTCCCCTCGAAGAAAAACTTCTGCATTGAGGCCGTGAAACAAACTTGGGGAAGCTGGCTACAAACCACAACTGGTCTTCTGTAGTCTTTAATGAACCACATCTCTCACCAGGCTCTAGTCCAGGCAGTACAGATACTGCAGAAAATAGAAACAAAGGTGTGTCCTCTGGAAGTTCAGAAGACACGATGTGACAGAGGGTGCTAAGAGGCTTGGAGAAACCATCCTCACTCATTCCAGCCTCCTGTAGCCCCGAGTGGGGTAAATACCTGGAGAGGTGCCAGGCAGAGCTGACCTGCCTTTTCCTGAGCATTCCTTACCTCTTCCTTCTTTTTTGGCCCCACTGCTGGCCATCCAGGTAGGTTGTGGTCACCTCTGCCCTGGATGACAGCCCTAGACCTCATGCTTCTCCCTGTAGAATATGTGCATCAATGTGGCTCTAGTCAGAGATCTGACCCCAGAGCCAGCGGAGAGGAGTGGCTTCTGTCCTAGTGAGGCCACCATCTTCTCAGGATTCACATAGGGCTGCCTAACCAGCATAGCCATAACCTATAGCCACAAGTGCGAGTAGGAGAACCAGCATAAGCCACAATCATAATGAGGGTCATCATGTTAAACTTGTAAGCCCTGAGTGCTCCCAGTTCAATGACCTTTGTCTCCACTTCCCCGGGGACAGCAGGCTATAGCATCCAATTGGGAGTTGACCCAGGCAAACACTGGGGAGAGATCATCCTTACTTACAAGGTGACTGGTGGCCTATAAGGCTCACTCACCTAGAGGTTAAGTTAATACAAAGAATCATCCCTATTGCGTGGGGTACATACTGAAGACTGAATACTTTTTGCTGTGTTGAATAACTGAATAATCCTGTAATAAATATAACTAATTTAAAAAGGCTCCTGAGGATCAGTTTCCTATGATCCATCAATGTCAGTGGGGTGAATATACCAAGGTTCACTGTGGGTTCATCTCTGGGGCAGAAATTCCCTTCTCCCCAAGTAGAATCCCTGGGATCCAGCATTAAAATAGACATAGGCCTTGTATAAGTTGAAACTTTTAACACGCCTGTTTATATTTGTTTATATTTGCCAGCAATATAGTTCCTGCAGGATGAAAAATACATGCAGGCCCTTCTGACGTAATCTCCAGAAGTACAGTGTGGTTGAAAAACTGTAAAGAAATTAAGTTTCTGGAAATGCTTAGTTAGCAAGTTGGAAGAGAACAGAGGCTGCCTGGGAAGTTGAAGCAATTTGGCTTATTTAGCATTCCAGAAATTCACAAAATACTTCGTATTCCACTTTTCTAACTTGTTATTTTGAAAAATTTCAGTTTTCCAGAAAAGTTGAAAAAATTGCAGAATTAAAACATATATACCCATCACTTAGATTTACCAATTGTTAACCTTCTGCTACGTTTGCTTTATCTGTATATAAAGTACATGTGTTTCTGAGCTATTTGAAAGAACATTGTAGCCACCACAACTTTTAAAATAATTCATCACACAACTCCGAAGAACAAAGACGTTCTCAAACATAGCCATTATCACAGTGAAACATTTAACAGACTAAATAATACTCTCTTTAATATATTTTCCATCAAGTTCTCCAATTATCTCCCAAATCTCTTTCATAGCTTCTTTCCTTCAACTTGGTGTAGGATCAATGGTCATGCAATGGATTTGGTTGTGGTCTCTTATGTTTGAACTTATTCCTAGCTGTTCTGTGTTTTTCTTGATGTTGATTTTTTGAAGAGTCTGGTGGAGCTGTTTTGCAAAATGTCTCTCACACTGGATTTGTCTGATTTCTTCCCCTGTGACTAGCTTCATTTTAAACCTTTTTGGCAGATATACGTGGGTGACGTAAAACCTCATTTTTGACATTCAGCACGCTAGCAAGTAAGGCTTCTGAGGACCATGGAGATATTTTTAGCAGAAAGACTAGTAGTTGCCTTCTCTGGAGTGTGGCCCTTCCTGACATAGGGCTGGCTGACATCCCTGGCCTGTGCACTCTTTTTTGTTTTAGAAAATATCTTTTTTTTAATTAAAAACAATTTTATTTTTATTTTTGGCTGCATTGGGTCTTCGTTGCTGCGCAGCTTTCTCTAGTTGCAGTGAGCATGGTCTGCTCTTCGTTGTGGTGCATGGGCTTCCCATTACGGTGACTTCTCTTGTTGCGGAGCACCAGCTCTAGGTGCGTGGGCTTCAGTAGTTGTGGCTCGCGGGCTCTAGAGCGCAGGCTCATTCGTTGTGGCGCACGGGCTTTGTTGTTCCGCAGCATGTGGGATCCTCCCAGACCAGGGCTCGAACCCATGTCCCCTGCATTGACAGGCGGATTCTTAACCACTGCGCCACCAGGGAAGCCCTGGCCTGTGCATTCTTGATAGCTCCCAGTGATCATCACTAGAGGCCAACTTTAAAACAGGGGTTCTCCGGTGTTGGAGGGGGTAGGACAACATATTTGGCTTTGTCTGGAGACATTTTTGGTTTTCATGTTGGAGGAGGGAGTGTGCTACTGGCACCTAGAGGGTAAAGTCCAGGTATGCTGCCAAACATCTCCCTTAAAAACGAGTTATCTGACCCCAAATGTCAACAGTAGCGAGGTGGAGAAATCCAGGGGATGCCACTGAAATATTCCAACTAGCTGACTCCTTGGCACCTGCCTCCTTCCATTTCTCCTTGTTTCTGAAATGCTCCACTACTGTCTGCATCATAAACATTAAACAGAAAGGAAAGTAACAATTTCTCAACACTTCCTAACTGGTAAGTACGGCGACACACTTTTGTATATCTGTAAGTAAATTGGCCCTCTACTTGGCCTGTGAACTTGTAGCTCTTGCCAAGTGTGTCATCTGAGATGAGCACTTTAATTGTTCCAACAGGCACGTATCAATCTTACTTGGAAGAAAAAGGTGCCAGTAAAATCCCAAAGAGCATTGCTAACTGACAATTGTCCTGCAGGTTAGAGTATACACAGTGCTTTCCAATAATACATCTGTCATTTGACCTGACAACATTCGGGGAGGCGGTTTATTACGAAGTGACTGTGCTTTTGCACTCGAGGAACCACGTCCGCCCAGCGACTCGCTGGAGGACACCGGGCTGGTGGGCGGAGAGGGCTGGGCGGGAGTCGGGAGATGAGGATGTGGGGAGAGGCGAGTCCCAGGCCAGGGCTTGGGGGCAGAACTCCAGGCTGGGGTAGGGGTTCAGACCCGGGGTTCAGCCTCCAGGTACGGCACTCCGCAGGAGTCAAAACTGTTCTGGACGCTTCCTTCCTCTCCCCGTCCTCCTGCAAACAATTAACCTGACACTCAAAGGGCATCTTGGCTTAAACATAACTCAAACAAGTTCACAAGTAACCGTGGGAATGCCTGGCTCCTGACTTCCGCGGAGAGCCGAGCGAGTTCTCCAGTTTGTGGTGGGGGCGGCGCACGGGGAGGGAGTGCAGGGTCAAGAGCTGCAGAGCTCACCCTCCCCTGCCAGGTAGGGCAGGTGAGTGGGCGAGGCCCGGGTCCGTGCCGCGGTGGCGCAGTGCGGCGGAGGGGTCCGCGCGGGAAGCCAGGTGGCACTGGACGCTGTCTCTGCGGCCACGGCTCAGCCAGTGGAGGGCCTTGTCACTGTATCCGGTTTTATCCAAAGGGGCGGCGTGCGCGACGCAGGTCGACTTGCTGCTTAAATTCAAGGACAAGGAGGGACAGTCATTCGGTGAAAGCCCTCCCACCGCGCGAAAACGAAACTTCCAAGGATGCCAGACTTCCGTTGCGACCGCGCCGCCCCTCTCCCGGGCCTCCGGGCCCTGAACGCCGCCTCTTCCAGCGCGCAGCTGGGGCGCAGCCAAGCCCCGCCCCCAGGTGAGAGCCGCGCCCGGCTCCTCCCCGCCGCCAGGCCCCACCCGGCGCCAGGCCCCGCTCCGCTCTGTTCGGCGGCCAGGTGAGTTGTGCCAGACCAAGGCCTGCTCTGCCACCAGGCCCCGCCCCACCTCCAGGCCCTCCCCCACTCAGTCCCGCCCCACCACCAGGTGAGCAGTCTCAAGCCAAGTCCGCCGGACCCCGCCCTCCGCCCTCTAGGCCCCGCCCACCGACTGCAGCGCCTGCGTAGTACGGCCCGTCGGGCCGGGGCCGGGCCGCTCGGCCGGTGCAGTCGGCGGGCGCAGTGCGCGTGCGCCGTGCGGCCGGGGGCGGGCGGCGGCGGCCGCGGAGCGGGGGCGGGGCGGCGCCGTCTGGCTCGGTTGGGCCGGGGCGGGAGCGCGGCGCGGGACGGCAGGGCCCGCGGGCTGCCGACGGCGGCCTAGGTGGCCGGCAGGTGAGGTCCGTGCGCCGTGGGGAAGCGGGCGCCGCAACGGGGTCGCGGGCGGGGCGCGCTGAGGGACGGTGGCGCCCGGGGAGCAGTGGGCCGAGGCGCATTGTCCGGGCGGCGGGTGGCGCCTGCACAGCGCCCCCTGCCGGCCGGGCCGCGGGCGGGGGCCTCGGGCTCTGACCGCGCGCCTTTGTTCGCCGCCCCCGCCAACATGGCCGCCGCCCCCGGCCAGGCCGGTCGGCCCGCGCGCTTTGTTCCGGAGGCCTCGGCACACAGTGGGCGGGGGGCGCGGGGCGGCGGGGGCGCTGCGGCGGGCCCTGGCGGGGGGCGGGGCGGGGTGAGTGTTGCATAACCCGGGCTGGGCGGGGAGGAAGGAAGGGGCCCCCCGGGTCTGGGGGGGGGGGGGTTCGGGTCCCCTGGGGCGGGGGTGGGGACTGTATCCCTGGTTGGGTGGGAGGGGATGTAAAGGGGGGAGGGGAACGGGCCCTCGGGGCGTGGGGAGGGGCTGGGGTGGAGGGTGGGAAGGCGGTGGGGGAGGGAATGGGGACTGCCCCCCGGAGCGTGAGAGAGAGAGGGGCTCTGCACCGAGACCTCGGAAAGGGGAGGGGGTTCTCCGGGTTCTGGACCCCCCTGAGGCCTGGCGCTGGTCTCCCACCCAGGGCAGTGTACCTACGACGGCGTAGCCTCCCCGGCGGCTGCCCTGGGTCCTGCAGCAGTAGGCTTCGTGGAGAAGGTGGTTTTTCGGGGCTCCCCGTAACACCCCCCCTCCTAATTTCCACCGCCCCCTTGGCTGCCTGTCCGCGCGCCCTGGTCAGCTCTGCGCGGGACTGGCGGACGGCGGGGTTTCTGCACACCCACACTCACACAGTTTTCTTTTTCATCACGAGTGACCTTGAACGCATTCCGCAAGCATTTGCTGAGATTAATTGCACGGCTCGGAAACTGCGCAGTGCCTTCGGTTTGGCTCTGTTCATCTTTCCAACTGCGGATGCGTCCTCGACTCTACCGGGTTAGATTTTAGTGATGGCTTAAGCAATAAATGTCACGAAATAGGCACCCCAAATCTGTTTACGCATTTGCTTTACGGTTATTTGCTATTTATGATTTGTGGATTGAGATTCCTGGTTTTGGAGAGGGTTTTCCATGCATGTTGAAGTAGCAAATATGGATTTTGCTGTACGTTAAAAAGCAACACCAAATACATTTAAGTGTTAACGGATTACACTGTATAACGTGACTTGTGCCAGAGACGACATACCTACCAAATTGCGAATTCCTATATAACTTCTGTTGGAATTTTCTGGAAGGAGCTCCGCGGTCTGAAAGCATTGATGGAGAGTACAGTAATTGCTTTCTACACAGCTTTTGTTAGGAAGTGAAAACTAAACCTACACTTGAGGATGTATACCAGGACAGATTGAGTTTGTGAACATTCTTAAAGGTTGTGAACTTTCAGAGGCTGTGAAATTTCGGATGGGGGTAGAGTGAAATGAGGAGGCTTCTCCCCCATCCCCCCAACCTTGGTTAATGGGCAAATACCAAAAAGTTGTAGTAGCTACTGGATTACAGAACCTTTATTATCAGACTTGATAATTAAATGTAAGAGTTGCTAAATATGTTTGTCAAAATTATGGGTAGTAGATGTGTGTTTCTTGTGAGAAATAAAATAGAATTTCTTTATTTTGATTCTTGAGTAGCAAAATGGTTACTTTATTTTCTTTAGTATTTATTTATTTGTTTATTTTGACTGTGCCGGGTCTTAGTTGCCACACACAGGATCTTTACTTGTGGCATGCGAACTCTTAGTTGCGGCATGCGTGCAGGATCTAGTTCCCCACCCAGGGATCGAACCCGAGCCCCCTGCATTGGGAATGCGGAGTCTTACCCACTGGACCACCAGAAGTCCCACAAAATGCAAAATGGTTATTTTCAAATGCCGTGAAATGGGTAAGGAAAAGAGGCCCTCAGTCATCTCTATGATTAACTTAGCATTCTTTTTGTTTTTTGTGATACGCGGGCCTCTCACTGCTGTGGCCTCTCTCGTTGTGGAGCACAGGCTCCAGCTGCGCAGGCTCAGCGGCCATGGCTCATGGGACCAGCCGCTCCGTGGCACGTGGGATCCTCCTGGCCCGGGACACGAACCCGTGTCCCCTGCATCGGCAGGCGGACTCTCAACCACTGTGCCACCAGGGAAACCCCTAGCATTCTTTTTTTTAAGGTTTTCTATTGGCCCCAGAATTTTGATAGTACTGTTTCTGACAGTACCTTTATTTACCAATTCAGACCACAGTAACAGTATTTACTTAGTTTTGGAATATATATCTGAAGCAGTGTTTAAGGTGGTATTCTTGGTAATACTAGTGCTAAGAAATGCTACAGGAAAAACAAAACGGTTCTTGGTTACCTTAGTTTGGGAAACGTTGCTTTGTCCTTTTCCTTCTCCCCAAGGGTCACAATTCACATTATCAGGTTAAGGGCTCTGAGAAATAGTACCAGCACTGTTTTCCGTATTTGGCCCCAGATCCCTTCTTGTTTTGTTTTTCGTGTAATATCTAGTAACACTCTTGAAATCCAGGTAATGGTGAAACGTTGGTCATTGGTGTCCTTACCGGTAATGGTACCAGTCCTGTAAATTGTGGACTGGGAGGTTGATGTGATTTGTGTGTGCCTGTGCATTCTATGGGAAAGAGTACCTCAGATTTGGCTCTTATCACACTGATAGTGTATAATTATGAGTTATTAATTTGAGGTCTTAACTAGAAGAAATTTAATTATGTAGTGTTCTCACTTCCCAGTGACTTACCTGATTGCATACAGTTAAACTCCACTGGCTGCACTCCTTAATTGTTAGCATTTTTTCTGCCGGTATGTTGGAAACACATAAAAAGGGTACTGTTGTTCCTGAAGAATTATTGTGGATTATTTTAGAGATTAAAAATAATGCTGTTGGGTATTTCTTTTGAATTAGCTATTAGCAGGATTCTAATTTGCTGAGAAAGAACAGTTAACATATATCATGTAAATACTTTCTTATATTTATTAGATGCTTAATTGTGTTTTCTTTCTCTTTTCCTTGAATGAAAAGAAATTGGAAGCAGGGAATCAATTGTGCAAAGGATAAGAGCTCTGGAGTTGGACATGGCGATGGCCTTCAGCTCAGAAGAGTCTGGGTTGAAATCCAGCCACACTCCTTACTGGTTCAAAGCTACATACATGATTCATCACATAGCCTTTTTAAGCTTTCTTAAAAAGCTTAAACCTGTGATGAAAGCTAGATTTCATCCTATAGGATGAAACCTATCATATAAAGCTATTATGAGAATTAAATGCAATGGATTTGTAGAGTTCCCAATACAGTTCCTGAAGTTCAGCAGCTGGTGCCAGTCATTGTTGATTTCCTTCTCCATCCTGCTTTTGAACTTTGCTATAGTTATTAGCATTTTTTTTTCAGCATCAGGTTGCTTAGTTGTGCTTGTCTTCAATTAAATTTTTTTATACATTTATTTATTTATTGGCTGCGTTGGGTCTTCGTTGCTGCACGCGGGCTTTCTCTGGTTGCGGCGAGGAGGGGCTACTCTTCGTTGCGGTGCACGGGCTTCTCATTGCAGTGGCTTCTTTTGTTGCGGAGCACGGGCTCTAGGTGCGCAGGCTTCAGTAGTTGTGGCTCACAGGCTCTAGAGCGCAGGTTCAGTAGATGTGGCACATGGGCGTACTTGCTCCGCGGCACATGGGATCTTCCCAGACCAGGGCTCAAACCCGTGTCCCCTGCATTGGCAGGCGGATTCTTAACCAGTGCGCCACCAGGGAAGTCCCAAGTAAATTTTTAATTAAATCTCTACTGGGTGCTTATTATATGGCCTTAAAATTGCCATAAGTCGTGTATGGACATAATACATAAAGATGTGCCCTCAGAGACCTTACGGCTTGGTAGGGAAGATACCCATACATAAGATGAGGAAATTCTATGCTTTTGATATCTGGGAAGAGAAGGTGATGTTCCAGCAGGGTTAAGAATATAGATTAGGAGAGGAAAAAAGTCTAGATGAAGGGACAGCAGGAGCAGAGTCCTGAAGAGAGTGTTCGAGACCATTCTGGATTTGAATTACAACCAAAAGTTTGCCCTGTATTATCGGTTACTCCTGTGTGACTGATTCCTAGGGTCCCTGGACATCATAAGTTCTCTGTGGGTATTGATCATACCACTGCTGACACCACTTATAATTTGGCATGGCCAGTCTGTCTAGGGATGAATTTGGGGCCAGATTTTAGATAATTGTACATATCTCATCAAGGTGGTTGGTGTTTATCCTAAAGGTGAGGGGAGCCATTGAAAGGCATTAAACCGTATGAAAGGAGCATTGGAGGAAATCTGCCAGTGTAGGAGCTCTGGTTTAAAGAGTGTAGCCTGTTCAAGAAGGCAGATGAAGTCATTTGAAGCAGGGGCAATTTGTCTGGAGTCCCTAGAATGTTAAGTGTGTTGACTTTTTGGGGGGTGGGTGGTGGGTGGTAGAGGGAGGAAGGATCCATTCATCATGGATATTGTTTTATCCAAATGTTGAGAGAGTAAATGAAGAGGTTAATAAAGCATTTTCATACCATTTTAGATGTTTCTAGATTGTAGTAATAAAGCATGACAACTTTTTAAACTTAGATTATATTTGTTTGTTTATATTTGTTGTTCAGCTTGCTTATAGTTATATCCTTATAACCTAGGTTTAATTTTTGGACCTGTCTGCAAATGATCCACGTATTTATCTATAGATGATCTATATACTTACACGTATGTATGACCTGTATATCTACCTGTATATTAACTAATCATATATCTAAGTTAATATTCCTAGTGTGAGTTTTAGGTCCTGACACAGGATAAGAATGTTCTTTTTCCTATGTACAGGGTTGATTTGTTGTTGTTTCTTTTTGCTTTCTCTCTTTCAGGATCACTGTGGACCCAAGGAATTTTATGTATTTGGTGTGTTTTAAACAAGTAGTCATCATTCTTTTCCCTCAGCTTGTTCTAATTTGGGCATGGCTTGGTCCTTTCAAACTAGTTCTCTTCCCTTGGATGCGACCCCATTAATCTTTGAACTGTTTCTTGCTCATGTTACAAGATGTCTTAGATTCACTTTGTGCTTTTCCTGCCCAATATCTATCAGCCAGTTGTTTTAGCTCTTTTTATCAGGCAGTGGAATTTAGATAACAAAATCTGGTGCTGTGTGTCCTTACTGCTACTGAGATGCCCTTGCTTTCATTGGATAGGCTTGGGAAATAATAAATTTTGATTTTGTGTTGATATTTCCAATTCACATTTAACTTTATAGGGTTTTTACTTTGACTTTATCCTTTCTTCTCTAATGTTAAAAATTTGCATTCTTAGCAACAGTAGTTACTTTCCTTTATCCTACAGTATAAATATAGTAGTTTGAAAACGTTAATAACAGTAGAGTGATTGTAGGTTTGTATTTTATTCTCCTTGTTTTAAAAATGTATCCATGCAAGGATGTACAGTTGACAATCTGAATTATAAAATCATTTGAAAACATTTTCCCTCTGATTTTGTAACCAATTTGATCATTAGTTTGGTTTATTTGAATGAAATCTTTAACTTTTAAGGATTTCTTTAATGTTTTAATGTATTTTTTCAGTGTGTAAAACATTTATATAGTTCCAGAATCAAAGCTGCATTACTAAGGTATGTTCACATTCTCCCTTTTCTTCCTATCCCTGCACTGTACCCCTCCTGCCCCACTTTTATTAGTTTCTGGTTTATTTTTCCACTGTTTTTGCAAATTTAATCACAAGTATGTTTTTTACCTGCCTTTCTTAAAAAGAAGTTTGTGTACACTTTTGTTTCTTCCTTTTTACTTAATACATCCTAGAGATCACTTCGTATACACTCTTTTTTATTATTTTGTGCTTGTAGTTCATTTCCTAATTATAAACACTTGGGTTGTTTATATTCCATTGCTGTGAATAACCTTGTGGATGTATTGTTTTGTATTTGTGCAGGTATAGTTTCAAGATAGTGAGATTGTTGGGTAAAAGGTAAATGTGTTTGTAATTTGTTAGTGTCAGAAATCACCTTTTAAAAAGGCAGATCTGATTATGTCACCTTTTACGTAAAACCCTCAGTGGCTTCCCATTGCTTTAAGGACAGAACTTCAAAACGTGGCCTTAAGGGTGTGCATATTTCTTAAACTTTGGGGCCTTGACCTCACCAGTACCACATCTCCCTTTGCTTTCCTTGCTCCAGCCATGCAGGTCCTTCTCACATCTCCCGTGCCCATCATCATCTCCGCCACCAGGGAGTGTGGCATTTGTTCTTTCCCTCTTCCTGGAATGCTTTTCCGTCCGGGTTTCAGTTATTCCTAGTTTCATTTAGAGCTTGTCTCAGGCATCACTTTTTTATGAAATTCGTTTTGTGTGAGTTTGCACATTTTATAATAAAGGTAGAATAGGGAACTTCGATATATCCACCACTTGTTACAGTAACTAGCAGTTTTCTTGACTTTACTGAAGTCAAGTTCTTCTATTAGGGACATTGTTGTCCTTCCTGGTGCTTATCAAAATTACAGGGTTACATTTGTTCACATGATTTAATGGATTTTTGTTTTCTCAAAAAGGCTGAGCTTCATTAAAGTAGAGATTCTTCTTGTTTTGTCCGTAATTACTTTTCTAGTCCTTAGTTCAGTACTTGGGTTGTGAGTGCTCAAATTCCCTGGGCAGTAACTAGAATTGTCCAAGGGCAGGTTGAGGCTGTGTGGTTAAATGTGTGGTCTGTTGCACAGGGGTCTGTCAGACAGTCTTATTCAGGGATCTCAGTTAACACAGTGTAGGAGCTGATGATGCAACTCGTTGATAAGACTGTTGTCTGTGTGCCTGATGCTGGAGTTTGCAGTCCATAGGACAGGCATTTGAGAAGGGAAGGTGGATGTAATGTGGGGGAGAACCCAGACTGGAAGCCACAGCAAGACAGATGGAAAGCTGTGTCAGTTCTGTTGCCTCTGACCTTGGTTGTGTGGATATCCTGAAAGAACTGGCCCTTTGTCATGGAGGTAACCACACACACTTGGCCCAGGAGGCAGAGACTCTCAGGGAGCCTGGGGGAAGGTAGAGTAGTTGTTGCAGCCTCGCATCATTGAAGCAAATGGGGAGTTCAGTGGGTGCAGACTGCAGATGTCCTACCGGATGTTTGCCCCTTCACTTGCTTCCTCCGCATGCTGCACAGTAGTCTCTCTTCTGGCCCGCCCAATCTGGAAACAAATGGGAGTGGAAATCTTGGGGAATGCGATTTAGCTTAGCCAAGTGAAAACGTTGCAAAGCAAAACGATGAGTTCAGGGTTTTAAATTACCAGGTCAGGTTCCACATAAGGGACCTGAAAGTTTCTACAACTGCCCTAAAACTGCAAATTGAATTCCCCGTTTGTAAGTGAAAACATTGGTTGGTAAGGAATGGGATCCTGAAAATTGGATTAGCGGCATATGGTCAGATTCTGATTTAACTGGAGACCTTGAACACCTAAATTCTGCTGGGCTACCTTTCCCAGTAGAAGCAACCTTTCCATCCCTTCCCTTAACTTAATCTCCCTTTGCCTGAAAAACCTGCATTTGGCTTCCCCTAGGATCATCCCAGGAGGTCCCAAAGGGTGAGGTGCAAATTGTGACCCATGAAGAGGTAGGCCTACCCAAAAGATTGTCTAGTTTGCCATGAGCGAAATAGGAACCTGGGGAATATTTATGGGAATGGATGTTAAGGGTGTGAGTTGAAGGTGAAGGGAATGTAAAGTTGGGTTAGGCCAAATTTATTGATGTGGACCCATAAGGAGAGATTCTGGATTCAGTGTTACAGCTTGAGGGCTTAGAAAGGGCTCTGCTTGGTTGATTGCCTGAAACAAACCGAAGGGTGACCTGTACTAAGTGGAGTTGAGATGCCAGAACTACCTTGGTCTACTGTAGAGGAAGGTATCCAAAGGCTTAGGGAGATTGGAGTATTGGAGTGGATTTGTCATGAAAGACTTACCCTTCCTGGGAAGGTTCACAACTCAGGCCTTATCCCACAGCCATAAGACACCTGCAAGACATCTGAACATTTGGTAGGATAAGCCCCAGTATCCTTGAGAACTCTGGTCACTCTTCTCTGTAGATCAGAAATCACAGTGGGATCTGCTGGCACTGAACTGGGATCTGTAAATGCTGTGGTGACAGTTGGATCCTGGGTTGTCAGGTCTATTAAATGGTCTTTTTTATTTAGAATCAATCTCTGGGTTGTAACTACTGGTAATTTTTTGGTTACTCTGGTATTTTTGTGTAGCCCTCTGAAATTTTTCCTTAAATTGACTCAGTGAAAGATAAAAGCAATTTTATGTACTTTCCGTTCATAATTACTCTTCACCACAAGCTTTAGTCCATAAAGTAGGGTTCATCTAAAATACATTAGCCTTTAAATACATAGTTTATATGACTTGTGGGACTATAATTTGGTGGACTCTTTTTGGAAGGTGGCGTCATTGAAACAATATAAAATGCCTGTACTCTGTTCGGCCTAGCAATTCCACTGCTAGGAATTTATGGTATAGATGTATTTGCACAAAGGTACAAACCTGTATGTGTAAGATTTTTCATTATAGTGGTGTTTGTGGTAGTGAAAAATGAGAAACATCTGTCTAATATTGAAGTTAACAGTAAAGTAAGTGATCTTTATGTCCATACTCTGGAATGTTCTGTCACTATTAAAAATAAGAGGGAAATAAAAATAAGAGGAAAAAATTTCCTATACTGCATGGAAAATGTAATGTTTAGTAAGAGAAGCAAGTTGTAGAACTTTGTGTGTGCATGTATGTGTTTTAAGATGTTTGTATATCTATACTTACTATGCTTTAAGAATTTGCATATGTCATTAGGTTCACAGCAGTCTTTTAACAGTGGTTACCTCTGAGGGATGTGAGAATGATGAAGGAAGGGGGAGGAGGGCTCCATGTAAACAGTCTGGCTGCATACAGCTCCTTTTTTTTTTTTAGTTTATTTTTTTTGAATTTTTGAATTTTATTTTTATATAGCAGGTTCTTATTAGTTATCTATTTTATACATATTAGTGCATATGGGTCGCTTCTTAATCTGAGTTAATAGTAAGTAGCAAATTCCCCTTTGGTTTAAGGATAGTTGACTTTTCAGAGTCTTGCCTTTTTGATTTTTCTTTCTTTTTTTTTTTTTGGTGAAATGTACTGAAAGTACAGAAGTAGTTACAGATCCATGGTTTGTGACATACCAACCGTGGAACTCTACACATTTTGTCATTAATTTCATTCACTCGGTCATGTATAGTTGTAGTTTGTTTATTAATGTAATGATTTATTCATGTATTATCCATGGTAGTAGTTCATTCTTCTGTTGATAAATATTGGGTTGTTCCCAATTTGAGCCTGTTAAGGTCCCCCAAGGACAAGAAGACAACAAGTTGGGGTTAGATTTTGCTGTAGGAGAAATACTTGTGACAAAGCCAACAGCCCCTTGCAGGACTGATGTATGTAGAGGAGGAAGAGGTTGGAGGGAACGTTTGGTACGATAAGTCTTCGGACTTCAGTGCAGTTCTAAGAAAGTTTAAGTAAGGCCAGTGACATGTCCTCCAGCCAAAGTTGGGGTCAGAGGAGTTCCTTCTCCTGCAGGAATGGACCTGCTTTAGCATCCTGCCTATGGCCAGTCATTGGCTAGAACAGCCTGTGGGAAGTGTTGGGCTGGGGGAATGGTGATGATGGATTCAGAACAGAGCAGCTCCCCATGTTAGGTGATCCAGCAGGCTCATTTCCATGACTGTCACGGGGCTCATGTGAGCAGACGTGCTGTGAACATTCAGGTGCATGTTTCTTGTACGCTTTTTTGTTGGGTAGACTTAGGAGTAGAATTGTTGGGTCATATATTATGCCTATGTCTGGTATTAGTAGATAATGCCAAACTTCCAGTGTGGATATACCTATCAGTTTCTATTCCAGCTACAGCAGGGGTCCCCAACCCCCAGGCTGCGGACAGGTACCTGTCTGCGGCCTGTTAGGAACTTGGCTGCACAGCAGGAGGTGAGTGAGCGAAGCTTCATCTGCTGCTCCCCATCACTTGCATTACCGCCTGAGCCATCCCCCCGCCCCCCCCCCCCCCCCCCCCCCCCGTCCATGGAAAAATTGTCTTCCACGAAACTGGTCCCTGGTGCCAAAAAGGTTGGGGACCGCTGGCGTAGAGCAAACAGAGAGCAGAGGGTGGGGGAGAGGGCAAGGGTGGAGAAAAGAGGGGGAGGGAATGGGTGGGAGTGGGAATTTTCTTCATCTTAAGCAGCTAAGATTTCTAGGGTGGTTTGTAACCATAGCATACTCATTAACCTATCTTGTCAGATAAACTTTTTTTTTTGTTTTAAATACACTTTATTTTTAAGAGCAGCTTTAGGTTCACAGCAAAACAGTAGAAAGTACAGAGTCCCCCTGTACCCCCTGATCTCACATAAGCACAGCCTCCCCCATTAGCAGCATCCTGCACCAGATTGTACATTTGTTAGAATGGGTGAACCTACATTGACAAATCATTATCATCCAAAGTCCATAGTTCACATAGGGTTCACTCTTGGTGTTCTATATTCTGTGGGTTTTGACATTTATAATATGTATCTGACATTATAGTGTCATACAGAATAGTTTCACTGCTCTAAGAATCTTCTGTGCTGTATTTGTTTTTTTCTGATTTCTGTCTTCATTCCATTGTGGTCATAATACTATGTAATTAAAAGCTTATGAAATTTTTTGAAGCTTGGTTTATGGTCCAACATATGATCACTTTTTGTAAATGTCCTGTGTGTGCTTGGAAAGAATGTGCTTCTGTCTTTGTTAGATGCAGTGTTCTATGTTTGTTAGTTTAACTTGGTTAATTGTGTTAAATTCTTCTACATCCTTTTTTCCTTTTCGTTTGCTGGTTGTATTGGTTACCAAGAGAAATGTATTAATACTCATATTTTGCATTTGTCTGTTTCTCCTTACTTGCGATAATTTTTGCTTTATCTATTTTGTGGCTATGTTACTAGGTGCGTACAATGTTTAGCATTGTGTATTTTCTTTACCGGTTGAGTCTTTTAAAATAATTGTCTTTCCTTAAGGCAAAAGTGTTATTAGAGGTAAAGGTTGATTAGCTTAATATTAATGTAGTTGCATTATCTTTTCTCTGATTAGCAGGTGCAGTGTATATCTTTTTTTTTAACCTTGTACTTTCATTCTTTGTACTATGTTTTGGACGTTTCTGTTGTCAGCAGTATATAGGTGGGATTTTAAAAATCTAGTCAGACAATACTTCTCATAATTGGAGTGTTTAGTCTATTGATATTTAAATTTAACCCAACTGTTGACATAGTTGGGTTTGAGTATGTTGTCTTAATAAGTGCTTTCTGTTTATTGTACCTGTTTTATGTGTCTTTTACTCCTTTCTTGGCTTTCTTTGAATGCCTTTTTTTTTTTTTTCCTCTGCTAACCTCAAGGTTACTTAAAACGTGCATCTTTGACTTGTCAAAATCTAATATTTGGTTGTTTCCCCCTCTTCCTGGACACTTAAACTCCATTTATATTAGTTTCACTTACGTAGCACAGTTTGTGCTATTTTAATTCTGTGTATATTTTGTCTTAGGACACTATTAATTTGTACAGTAGTAGCCATTTAGATTTACCCTTTTCATTGCTCTTCGTTCCTTGTTATAATTCCAGTCCAATCCAATTCCAATTCCATTTTCCTTCTGCCTGAAGAACATTCTTTATTTCTCCCCTGTTGTGTGACTCCTAATAGTGAATTCTTTGAGTATGTGTTAGTCTAAAAATATCTCAAATTGATTTTCCCTTTTGAGGGATATTTTTGATTTGTATAGAGTTCTAACTTGTCAGTTTTCTTCTAAGGTGTTGAAAGAAGTTATTAGATTTTCAGCTTCCATTTTTTTTCTTAAGTAAACTGTCAGTTTAATATTTGCTGTCATGGATGGGATCTTTTTTACTTCAGGCTTTTATGGGTTTTTTTTTTTTTGGTCTTTGGTTTTCAACAGTTTTTATGATGTGTCTAGGTATATATTTCTTTTTATTTATATTTTGTGTTTATAGGTCTTACTGAATCTGTGGTAATGTTTTCTATTCTTTTGAGAAGTTTGCAGCCATTATCTTTTAAAGTATTTCTTCTGCCCTGACCCCCTACCCTCTACTCCATTTAAATGCATGTGAGGCGTTCCCAGTCTCTTACCCTTTGCATGCTTCGTCCTTGGTATTTCTTCTGATCTATCTTTGTTCACTAATTTTTAACGAGGCCAGCCTATTGATAATCTATCCATTGAGTTTATTGTATTTTTTCACTTCTGGAAAATCTGGTTCTGTGATAGTTTTCTACCAAAGTTTTATATCTTATTTTTCTGTCTCTGAACATAATAGTCACAGCTATTTTATTTTTCATTTAATAATTTTATTTATTCCTGTAACCTTCCTGTAGCTTACTATAAAGTATGATTTTGTAACTGCAACACCTGGTAGCCCAGTGGGTCTGCTTTTTTTTGTTGTTTATCTGTCGTTTCTGCTAGTTTTTATTTTGTCTCTTTCTGGGCTAACTTGCATGGTTGCACATGTAGTAGATTACATTTTTTAAAGTGTTTGAGATAATTTGGGGTCAGGATGATATTCCTAGAGAGGATTTATGCTTGCTCTGCCAGACGTCTGAGGGAGCTGGCAGCTTGGGATCACCTCTGCTAAGTTTTAGGGTAAAGAGGAGTTGCGGCTGGACTTCTTACCATTCCCCCAGCTCCCAAGAGCAATTCAGGATTCCATGTCATAGAGACGTGGGTTCACCAGCCCCCTCCTTCCTTTGGTAGTCCCTGGGTTCTGGTCTTTGGCCCCTCACCTTGCAAAGTTATTAGCCTCTAGCTGCCCCTTAACACTTGGCAGTTACTCTCAGGGAGAAAAGTGGTTGCATATGTGGGGTTTACCTACCACTCTAGGTCCTGCCTCTGGAAGCACTGCTATCTTCAAGTTCTTTGATGCCTTCAAGCATATGGTTAGTGTATGTGTCACTGTGTGTGTTCATGTTTTTGTCACGGAAGTTTTCAGTCATATACAGTCGTTCCTCGATATCTGCTGGCGATTGGTTCTAGTATCCCCAGAGGATACCAAAATCCATGGATACCAAAATCAAGTCCCTTACATAGAACGACGTAGTTTCTTGCATATAACCTGTGCACATCTTCCCATATACTTTGTCATTTCTAAATTATTTATAATATCTAATACAACATAAATATTGCATAAATGGTTGTAAATGCAATGTAAAAGCTGTGTAAATAGTTGCCAGTGCTTTCAGGAACTTTCTGGAATTTTTTTTCCCCTGAATATTTTTGATCTGAGGTAGGTTTGAATCTGTTGACGTGGAACCCACAGATGTGGAGGGTGAACTGTACAATAGTCAAGAAAATAGTGTAAAAAATCCCCCTTTGTCTCTGTGACACCATTCCAGTGATCTTCCTGACCTTGATAGCTTCCTGGCTTCTGGTATGGCACGATGTTCCAGGCTCTTCATATATTTCCTCCCGCTCACCTGGAATTAACCTTTTCTATAAGAAACCCTGCTTCCCAATAGTTTTTGTTAAGGGTGTTCTTTTAGATTTTATTTTGATATTCTAGCTTTCAGGAGAGTGGTCTAAATTACCAGTCCATCACTACCAGGATTGTCCATTCTTTACATTGATTCCTGCAGGTGGCCTTTAAAGACACATCAAAGATTCAGGGTTGCTTTTTGCCAGTGGTTTTAGGCAGGGGTTGTTGTGCCACGGACATTTTCTCAGTCTGGTGAAACCTGTGGATACCTTCTCAGAATGTTTCTGAATACAGTGAATAAAATACAAGGGAGCAAAGAAGAAATGTTATATTTAAATAGTTACTAAATATGAAAACAATGTTAATTTAGTAATATGGCTTTTTTGTTAATATGTTAAGTGACAGATAAGACATACAGAAACAATTTCATATTTTAAGGTACTAAAGTGACAGCTCTTGATGTTTATCAAAAAGTAAATTGAGGTGGTCTTTTCTCTCCTTTCACATATTGATCAACAAATAATTGATGGTAGGGAATACAAGAGAGCATAGTAGATCTGTGTGTCACAGCACTGTAATCCTGACACACTAGCTACCCAGAGTGAGGTCAGACTTTATAGGCCGAACCACTGTCCTCCATAAAACTGCCCTCCCTACAGACACCAACAATAAACTTGGTGGTCCACAGGCCACCCACGTTTCTGAGCACCTGGCTACGAATTCGGGGGTCCTCGTGACCTCATGTTTGATAATTTACTAGAACAACTCACAGAACTCAGGAAAATGCTATACTTATGATACAGTTTCATTATAGCAGAAAAGGATCCAAATCCATGACCATCCAAAAGAAACACACAGGACAAGGTCTGGAAGGGTTTGAATGGGAATCTTCTAGTTTTCTTCTGTGGAGTCAGGAGTATCACTGACCTGCACATGGATATGTAATGGTGCATGGAGTTAGAGTATTGTTGACCAGGGAAGCTCTCTCCGGCTTCTATGTCCAGAGTGTTTATTGGGGTTTTGTTATGTGAGCATGGCTGATTGAATCATTGGCCATGAGGTTGAGCTCGGTCTTTAGCTTCCCTCCCTGAAAGTTGGGCTATCAGGGGATTCAAAGCTCCAATCCTCTAATCCCGTGGTTGGTCTTTTTTGGTGTGGCCAGCCCCATCCTGAGTCATCTTGTTAGCACAAACTATCTAGGGACCCACCATAAATCACAAACACTCCTGTCATTTAGGACATTCCAACGATTTAGAAGGTACTTCCCAGGAACGGGGGGTGGGGAGGGGGCAAGTTCTAGCCAAACTCTTTGTTTTACAACAGTCACCAATTCTGTTGTCACAGTTTGATGACTAATGCCCTGATGGCTGACCTACTCCGGTCATGTCTTGTTCTGTGGCAGGCCTCATAACTTAATTTAGAAGTAGTTGATGAGGGCTTCCCTGGTGGCGCAGTGGTTAAGAATCCACCTCAGGGGACACGGGTTCAATCCCTGGTCTGGGAAGATCCCAAATACCGTGGAGCAGCTAAGCCTGTGCGCCGTAACTACTGAGCCTGCGCTCTAGAGCCCACGAGCCACAACTACTGAAGCCCCCGCGCCTAGAGCCCATGCTCCACGATAAGAGAAGCCACTGCAATGAGAAACCTGCGCACCTCAAGGAAGAGTAGCCCTCGCTTGCCGCAACCAGAGAAAAGCCCGCACGCAGCCACAAAGACCCAGTGCAGCCAAAAAAACAAAAAAACCCCGAAGTAATTGATGAGCTTAAAAGCTGTTTTGAGATCTGTAATAAATGCAGTGGAGTGGAAAGATCTGTGATTTCTGTTGTTGAGAAAGTCAGGGATACTGGTAAAATAATGTGGTTTCATACGCTCATGATGGAAGGACGTGCTTGCTGTATAATTCAGGTGAAAGTTAGGAAAATGAAGATAGAATTTTTCCCTCATCCAAATTCATGATACTTGTGAATTTTGTCCATCCTTAAGAGCTCCTTTGTTAGAACTTGGTGGTTGGATGTCTCATGATTTAGGCTGTTTAATAATTTTGTTTATATTGATATGAGAGTTTGTGGCCCTGAAGGCCTTCAGATATACACTTGGTATGTACTATAGCCAAACACTGGGTAATTAACAATGCTGTGTTCAAACAGCCCTTCATTTTAATCTTGAGGTTTTAGCCAAAGGGACAGCCTATGCTGGAGACCTCTAGAGCACTGTTTTTACATGCCATCCATTGAAACATTTGTGACTGGGCTTTCTGGTAAATTCTTTTGGGTACTTAGGAAGGTTCTGAGTTGTAATACAATGTTTTTTCTTTCCAGATTTATAGAATCTAAAACTATTGACCCTTTTTCTCTCTTAACATTTTATTGTGAACATTTTCAAGCATACAGAAAAGTTGAAACGCAGTCGAACACCTGTATACTCACCATCCAGATTCAGGAATTGCAAATACTTTGCCACCTTTTTTTTTTATATAATTTTTTTAAAAATTATTTTATTTATTTATTTTTGGTTGCATTAGGTCTTCGTTGCTGCGTGCGGGCTTTCTCTAGTTGTGGCGAGTGGGGGCTACTGTTGGTTGCGGTACGGGGGCTTCTCGTTGCACTGACTTCTCTTGTTGTGGAGCACAGGGTCTAGGTGTGTAGGCTTCAGTAGTTGTGGCATGTGGGCTCAGTAGTTGTGGCTCACGGGTTCCAGAGCACAGGCTCAGTAGTTGTGGCACATGGGCTTAGTTGCTCCGCAGCATGTGGGATCTTCCCAGATGAGGGCTTGACCCGTGTCCCCTGCATTGGCAGGCAGATTCTTAACCATTGCACCACCAGGGAAGCCCTACCACCTTTTCTTAATCTATTTTTAAAAATCACATCTTAGGAAATAAGCTACAGACTTTGGAGTACCTACAGTAAATCTGTGTTGTTGCCACCAATTCCAGATTTTGCTGTTCTTCTCTCTCTGCTGTTGTTTTCCCCAAACTTTTTATTTTATTTATTTATTTTTTTTGCGGTACACGGGCCTCTCACTGTTGTGGCCTCTCCCGTTGCAGAGCACAGGCTCTGGACGTGCAGGCTCAGCGGCCATGGCTCACGGGCCCAGCCGCTCCGCGGCATGTGGGATCTTCCCGGACCGGGGCACGAACCCATGTCCCCTGCATCGGCAGGCGGACTCTCAACCACTGCGCCACCAGGGAAGCCCTCCCCAAACTTTTTTAATGAAACTTCCTATACACTGAAAAGTTAAACCTATAGCTGAGTTATACCTGTATGTTTTCCATTGAGATTCATTTGCTGACATTTTGTTATACTCAACATTTTTTGTTGTTAAGCCATTTGAAAGTTGCAGTAAATTGCAGACATCATGATACTTTTAAAAATAAGGATTTTTTTTGTAACTACAATATCATAATTAAGAAATTAAGAAAATTATTTCTTGTTTAATATTCAGGTCCTATTCAGATTTTAGCCATATGTCATTTTTCACATAAATATTTGTGATAGCATACATTCCTCCCCACACTTTGAACCCTTTGTGACGACAACTGTAAGACACTTGTTGGCAGCCCAAACTTCAGCTTAACACTTGGTGTGTTTAGCGGTTTGTACTTTTCCACTAGTGTTGAGATTTCTTTGGAACATGGCACTTTTGCTTAAGCAGTTTTAGAAATTTATTTTCTTTTTATAAATAGCACTGTTTGGTGATAGCAGCTGGCAGCAAATATTTTGATATGTAACTTTTTTAAAAAAAATATTTATTTATTTATTTATTTTGGCTGCTCCAGGTCTTAGTTGCAGCATGCATGTGGGATCTTAGTTCCCCTACCAGGGATCGAACCTGTGCCCCCTGCAGTGGAAGCACAGAGTTTTAACCACTGGACCACCAGGGAAGTCCCAGTGTTTATTTTTAAAATAAGAAATTTATCTCAGCTATGCTACTTGTAGTCTGTATGCCCACGTGCATTTTAATTTCGGTGCCGTAGGTTTTTATTATTTATTTTTTTAACATCTTTATTGGAGTATAATTGCTTCACAATGTTGTGTTAGTTTCTGCTGTATAACAAAGGTGCTGTAGGGGTTTTTTTGTATATGAATTTATTTATATTTGGCTGCGTTGGGTCTTCATTGCTGCACACGGGCTTTCTCTAGTTGCAGTGAGCCGGGGCTACTGTTCATTGAGGTGCGCGGGCTTCTTGTGGTAGCTTCTCTTGTTACAGAGCACGGGCTCTAGGTGCGCAGGCTTCAGAAGTTGTGGTGTGCGGGCTCAGTAGTTGTGGCTCGCGGGCTCTAGAGTGCAGGCTCATTAGTTGTGGCTCACGGGCTTAGTTGCTCCACGGCATGTGGGATCTTCCCGGACCAGGGTTCGAACCCGTGTCCCCTTCATTGGCAGGCGGATTCTTAACCACTGCCCCACCAGGGAAGTCCCGGTGCCGTAGGGTTTTAATTTCCAAAATGGAACAAGTATAATGTGTGCCTTATGGTGGTTGTGTAGAGTCTGAGTTGATGCATATATAGCAGTGTGTGACACACAGCATGTGCTTGGGGACACTTGTTTGTGAAATTGTGAGAATCTTGTGTTCCCCTTTCAGCTGGTTACAGAAATATTTTGAGTTTCGAAACTAAATTCATGACATGTTTTAAAGATTGTTTAGCAAAATTGCATGCTTGGATAGTTAATTATATTTAATACAGATGGACTTATAGCAAAGGGAAATAAATCCAGGATCTTCTTTTCCCCAGCTTTCTTTACGAAAAATTTTAAATTGAAATAAAAGTTCAGAGAATAACATTAGTATGTTCTTTGTATAGATTCAAAAATTAATATTTTGTCATTTTCACTTTATTGTTTGTGTATGTATCACTTTCTTTCCATGAACTATTTGAAATTCACTTGCAGACATTAATTCAGCCTACCTGTAGAAATTTCAGCATGTATTTCCTAAGAATAAATATATTCTCATGTATAACTACAGTGTCATTATTGTGCTTTTAAAGGTTAATGATAATTCCATAATGTGTCATCTACTATATAGACCCTATTTAAATTTCCCCAGACTTCAATGTCTCCTATAGCTTTTTCCCCTCCAAACCATTCATTCAGGGTTTGCTTGCTGTCTGCTTTTAGTCTCTTTTAATCTAGAGCAATATGTCTACCTTTTTTTCTTATGACATTGACCTTTTAAGGAGTGTATTCCATTTGTCTTGTAGAAACTTCTCACATTCTCTTGTATCACCTGTATTTCTTAAAAACTGCGAATTAGGTCTAGAGTCTCAAGTAGATTTAGATAAAGCATTTTTGTCAAGAATGTTTTATAATGATGTGATGTACCTTGCATCACGTCACATCTGGAAGCCTCTAAAGTGTGGTTGGCTCACAATTAGTGGTGTTGAATTGTTTGATCCCTCCATTGTCAAGAAGCATTTATAATCAACAGGTAATTTGGGGTGATTCTTTGGTACTGTGCAACATTATTTTTTAACAGCCTTTCACTGAATGGTGTTAGCAATCTGTTGGGTTTAGTCCTGAATACAGAGCTATCTTTTTTATTGGCTTCAATTTAAGCTCCATTTGACAACATTTTGTGTAATATTTGAAAAAAATTATGACTCCTGCTATCTTAGAAATGAGACTGTGCTGTCTCAGGATTTAAGATAAGATCAAGCAGTTGGAATAGAATTGCAACTCAAAAATGGGGAAGAACTTTTATCTGGAATTTTGTTTTCTTATATTATTCAAAAAGCTCCTATGTCATTCCCTTCTGCAACTCTTTTTTTCAATCTGTGTCTTATACTTTTTAAAAAGTATTATAACAATTTCAACCTGAAAATTTTAATGAAGTGGTAAGCAGTAGAAAAATCATACCAAGATAAGCTTAAATCTGCTAGTGAGAAGGGTACATACTCTTTAGACCATCAGTAAGCTAAAATTTTCATGTTATAGAACCAAGTTGATTTATTAAGTTAAGAAACATTGATACTTGTGTAGATTAAAATATTCTTCAGTCTTTGAAGCAGCTTTGTAAAGAGTGTCAGAGAAAAGGAGCAGAGTCATGGGATGTTTTTAAAATTGGGAAATACTGCATTATTTATTGTATACCGATGAGAACAGAAATTGATAGAGAAGATAGAGATGGGATTGTTAAAACATATGAAAGGGTTGAATTTAAACACAGTTTATCTGTTGTTATAGTAGCAGAGGCTACCAACCAGCTGGTGAATTTGTGGTGGGAAGATGAGTAGTTCTCTTCTGTTTGCTTCTGTCTAACTAGCAGATAGGAGGATGGGCTTGGTATTGTCAAATGCCCACTTGAGATAATGAGATTATAAATTGGGAAGTTTTTCAGCCCCATTTAATGGCTGAAATTGTGGGTGCAGTAGGAAAGGAGTTGGGTTAGGGTTTTGCCAGAAAGTGACAGGAAGAGAAAAGCAAGGGAGTCACTCTATGGTTGACCATCTGTGGAATCTAAGCTGAGTAATGAGGGAAGTTAGTCCCCAAGGAAGAAAAAGGTCAGGCTGTAGTTTGGAGGTAGTGGTTGCATCAAAGAATTGTTGGAGTGGAACTTCTGGTGTAGGAAAAGTGGAATGATCAGAGGTGGTTTTGAGTGTGAGATGCTTGAAACAAAGATTCCAGAGGTATTGTAGTCATTGGTGATGAGAAGGTTGAGGTTGTGGCTGTGGAGATAGTTGGTTGGAGTTGGGTAGGTAGTTTGAAATGAGGATGTCAGAGAACCAAGGGAGCACGTTGTTCAAGGATCATATGTTGCCAAGAATGTGATGGAAAACAAGTAAGATCTTCAAGAGTGTGTGCAGATGACTAGAGGATTAATAGGTGGATGACTGCAACGAAAAGGGGGGCCTGTTATTACTAGTGCTATGGCACGTGCCTCCACGTTGGGGTGTTGGGGTAGGAGAGATTGTGTAAGTAAGCTTGTTTGGGGAACACAAACAACCAGTTTGGAGAGAGCTGCTGGATGGAGGGGACCCTAGATAGACTTTTGCTACAGACAGACTGCCTTTCAGAAGGCAGCAGAAAGGTTTGGGCAGATGGGGGAAGAGGGCTGTAGGGTTCCAGTAGGGAAAGATACATCAGAGTGGGAAGAATTGAATGGGGAAGTGAGATTTCTGGTGCTGAAAGAGGTAGAGTGATGCGAGGCTTACATGTCTGTTGGGTGGCCTTGGGAAAGACAAGTGTATGTCTTTGTTGTCATGACAGCCTAGACTTTGTTGTCATGACAGCCTAGACTTCATTTCCTTACCTCAGTGCGTGGGGAGGCAGGCTGGTTGTAGCTCCTAGGAAGAGCACATGAACCTTGCATGGGAAAAGTCACCTTCAGAAAAGCTGCTGCTTCCATGTTTTTTCTATACAGGCATACCTTGTTTTATTGAAGGTTTGTGGCAACCTGGCATTCATTGGCAGATGATGGTTAGCATCTTTAGCAATAAAGTATTTCTAAATCAAGGTATGTACATAGTTTTCTTCAGGTATAATGCTACTGCAAACTTAATAGAGTACAGTATAATATGAACATAACTTTTATATGCATTGGAAACCAAAAAATTAGTGTGACTCACTTTATTGCAATATTTGCTTTATTGTGGTGGTCTGGAACTGAACCCTCAATATCTCTGAGGGATGCCTGTATAACTTATTGCCACTTGAAATACTGTCTCTTTTCCTTACTTATTTGTGTACTGTCTCTCCCCTTCTACCTAAGCTTCAAACAGTAGGCATTCTGAATATTCATTAAATGAATTATAAAAGCCATTTGTTTTTAAATTTCCCTTGAAGTTCTATATAGTTAAGCATTTTTACCAGTTGAAATGATTCCTCTCTCCCTTGTTATTTAGGCTTTTTAATTATTTTAACTATTCTGTTGAATTTTAGTCTCTAGAAAATTCATTCCCTTCAATTCTTAAACCTGTGAATGCATGGCTGTATGATGTAGACTTGATGACTAACAACGAGAACTGAACGTAGTCATGTGGTTCAGTGAAATTTGTGGTGGATATTTTTGTGTTTTATGAGAATACATTTCCATATATGTTTTACTACGTGGACTGTAAACTGGACCCAAATTTCAATTAAATGATAAACTGACTTTTTTGCATGGGTATGGAAATTTCTTTGAGGCTCCTCCAGAGTTATTGGATCTTCCGCTCTGGTTTCCTGAAGCTTGGGAGCAGAAAGGGAACTGCGAAGTCTTATTGGCTGTAATCCCTTCTTTTGCCCAAGGCTGCTGGTTTACTGACCATACCTCTAGCTGTGGCTCAGACTTGAAGTAGCTTCCAGTGCTGCCTCACCCTCCAGCTGTTGTTCCACCATGCACCTGCCACACCTCTGTTGCCCACTCCAGTGCCTTGCTGGGTCTTTTTGTGTCCCATCAAGAATATGGGACCTGCCAGTCTAAATCTTTTCTGACATGCCAGTGTCTACCCTTTTCTGACTTTTGCCAGCAAAATGGATTGGCTGCCAGCAAAATGGGTTGGGATACAATGGGGGAAGCCGGAAGCCAGATGCTGTATTATGTTTAGTTGACCCGTGAGGAACTGCACTTTTCCTTGTTGAGGGGTCTAGTACCTCCTTTTCTCCTGCTTCTCTGTGTTGTCCTTGGCACTGAGGTCTGAGGAAATAAAGTTAATTACTTCCTGGCAAAGTGTATTTTAGCTGATGTTACGTTTAAAATTTGTCATGTTTGATGGCTTACTTGGAGTAGTTTGCTTTTGTGATGCTCTAGTAATGAACTATTATTTCACTGTCTTACAGAGTACTTAGGATTTCACGTATTTTTGCTGAACTTATTAAAAAAAGAGGCGCTTGGGATGATGGATTAACAAGAACATTGAAATTCTGTGAAAACTTTCAAATTGGAGCATACTGAATTTTCACCCTAGTCCAGCAGCTCTGCTGCTCACTTAAATACAGATGAATGAAGACCCCATTCGGGAAGACACCTGGCCAGCGGTCCAGAGCTGATGCAGGTAGGCAGTGCAGTTCTACGCTTTAGTACAATAAATTTAAAACAGTTGTAAAAATGAGAAATGCTCTCATGTAATTCGTAGTGGTTTGCTATTCCTAAAGCTTTGTGATTTCCAGTATTTTAAACACATACACATGTGAAAGAAACAGGTTTAGGTTTTTGAAAGGTAGGGATCATATTAATTTTTTTTTCCTGTGGTCTCTTGCAGTAAGTTATAGATGTCCAGTAAATACAGCAAGTGAATTGTAAATACTTGTAGGATTATAGTAAACAAAGGATTTATCATTTGTTTTTGAAAGAAGATGTGAAAGTGAGATGACTAGCTGAGTATTAGATTTAGTGAGATTTAGGATATTTATAGGGAAAAAGGTAAGCTCAGTTTTTTGTGTATTTATTTGAAAGAACTTTACTGGAATGAAATGTATGGAAATGAATATTTAATAGAAATTCTTATTTTTGTGGCACACAGCCGATACTAGAAGTTTAGACTTTGCATGATTTTTGTCCACCCTAAAAACAAAGGTTAAAAATCTTATAGGCTACAAAATAAAATAGGTAAGTAGTATTTTCTTTAAGATTTATGTTTTTCTCCATTCCAGAAATACATTTGAATATTGGAAAAAACCTGTCATAACATATTAAGGTTCTTTGATAAATGAATCAGAGAATTCTGCTAGGAAAATTACTATTAATCTTACAAGTGGTTGCTATGTGATTTAGAATTTATTATATTTATTAACTGTAGTGTTTGGAATTCCTTTGTAGAAGAGCCACAGGGATTAAGATTTTTAAGTTTCTCTTTTCTCTTTGATTTTAGTTCCTCTCGTAAAGATAATATTGATTTAACTGTTAAATATTTGTCAGTAAGATTAACTTGCAGTAGTGGTGACTGACTGAAGTATAAGTCACCTGAGAGGTTACTATTTAAATTCCAACAGGCTCATCAGCTCTGTCCTGCTCTTTTATTAGCTGTATAAACATTGGTGCATTTTGTATCTTCTTAAGCCTTGGTTTTTCTCATCTAAACAATGGGACTGTTATGGTATGTATCTATTGGGGTTATTATGAAGAATACATGTGTTTATGTTGTCAGGTGCTTAGGTAGGTGCCTGGCACATTATAGCCGCTCTGCAAAAAGCATTTTTTTTTTGTTGATCATACTGTTTGTAACGAAATGTTTATTCCATCTCATTAGTTGCAAAAATTGCTGTCAAGTTTTTGTTGATCAGTGAACGCCCCATGTTTCTGTCATTTGAAATAGTAATTCGTACCCTCAAGTTCTTTTTATGCACACCATTCTAAATTCAGCACTCCTATTTTCTTCACTGATTTAGTCATATTCTTAGGAGAGAGAATTGATTAAACTGATGTGTAGTATGGTGTAAGTAATTGAAGGAGCTAAACCAAGAGATGTTACTGTTAAGGGAGAGATTGTCTAATCCTAGCCAGTTCTTTGATCTTATATTTTCTTACTCTTTGATATTTTTTAGAGCATATGGCCTAGTGCTAAAGACAAAGTAGGTACTCTGTAAATTCTAATCAGCCTATTGATGAATATTTTAACATATGAAACCCTGGGGTCATTTATTGTTTTTCACTGTTGTGTATTATACTCTATTTTAGAGAGATACTGATCCCTTGATCAGTATTACTTATAAACTAGTCTTAATCATTTTCCCTGTTAACATAGACAAAGGCTTTGTTACTTTTAAATCCCTGTATCAGTAACAAATGTGCCCATTTACAAATAAAGAAAATTCACACACAAAGGGGGTTTCTTTTTCTCATGCAGCAAGAAGCCCAAATAGGCATTCCAGAGTTGATATGGTGGCTCAGCTATGCCCTTAGTCTGGTGCCATCTGAAAGGCTAAAGTGGGGGCCTTCAGTGGATAAGGCTCCTAGGATGTTTCTCTTCCTCTGTGGGCCATTGTGTAGCTGGAGTTACTACGTGAAGGCTCCCAGAGCAAGTATCCCAAGAGAAACAGGCACAGTGGCATGGTCTCTTCTCTTGGAGCCTTGGAAGTCATACAGGTTCACTTCTGTTGCATTTTGTTCATTGAAGCAGTCTCAGAGGTCTGCCCAGGTTCAAGGGAGTGGGCATGTACTCTGCTCCATGGGAGAAGTGTCAGAGAATTGTGGTCATGTTTTAAAACCACCACAGTGGGCAACTCCTAATACCTGACAGTGCTTGACATTAGGGTGTGAGTGATCAATAAAAATTTGAAAATTGAGTTTTCTGCATTCTCTTTATGTACCTAGTTCAACATATTAGGGATTTCTTTTTTTTTTTAATTAATTAATTATTTAATTTTTGCTGCGTTGGGTCTTTGTTGCTGCTCACGGGCTTTCTCTAGTTGCGGCGAGCGGGGGCTACTCTTCTTTGTGGTGTGCGGGCTTCTTATTGTGGTGGCTTCTCTTGTTGAGGAGCATGGGCTCTAGGTGCACAGGTTTCAGTAGTTGTGGCACGTGGGCTCAGTAGCTGTGGCTCATGGGCTCCTGTAGAGTGCAGGCTCAGTAGTTGTGGCACATGGGCTTAGTTGCTCTGCGGCGTGTGGGATCTTCCTGGACCAGGGCTCGAACCCATGTCCCCTGCATTGGCAGGCATATTCTTAACCACTGTGCCACCAGGGAAGTTCCAGGGATTTCTATTTTTAAAATAACTTAGGTTTATTTATATAAATATGTTGGAATTTAATTGGTTACTAAAGTGGTAGTTTATATATACCTAATGACGTTGGGCAGCAAGTCCTTTTTTACAGTAAAGCTTTTTTCATATTTTTTTTTTCCTGTAAAGTTAGCCTCCATTTTTACTAGTTTACCAAAGGTTGCAAATTTTCTCCTTTTATGACATTATACTGATAGGTACAGGGAATGGTAGTAATAGATATCCATGTGCCTAATACTCAGATTAACAACTATTTTTGCTATATTCAAATATTTTTAAAACCTTGATTTTACTTTTATCAAATCAATAAAAATTCATGGGTGAAATGTCAAGTAGTGCCGAAGACTTATATCAAAAAGTAGGCACTCCATTCATTTTGCTGTTTACCTTCAAAATTTGTAAATGAGTACACAAATTTCTCTTGATCTGAAAAATTTAGATATGTATTGAAACCTGTGGAGGATGACGGCTTTTTCATGTAACATCTTTTTTCTCCCGTTAACCTTTTTTTTTAAATAATGAAGTCAATATTTAATTTTTTTATTGAAGTAAAGTTAATTTACAATGTTGGGTTAGTTTCAGGTATACAACAAACAGATTCAGTTGTGTATGTATACATGTACATATGTATGTATTATTTTTCAGATTCTTTTCCATTATAGGTTATTAACAAGATATTGATTATATTGGGACTTCCCTGGTGGTCCAGTGGCTAAGTAAGACTCCACGCACCCAGTGCAGGAGGCCTGGGTTCAATTCCCGGTCAGGAAACTAGATCCCACATGCTGCAACTAAGAGTTTGCATGCCACAACTGAAAGATCCCGCCTGACACAACTAAGGATCCCGTGTGCTGCAATGAAGATCCCGACTGCCGCAACTAAGACCTGGCATAGACAGACAGACAGATAGACAGACAGATAAATGAGATTTTTTTTAAAAAAAGATACTGAGTATCATTCTAACTGCTGTACAATAGGTTCTTGTTTACCTATTTTATATATAGTAGTGTGTATATGTTAAGCCCAAACTCCTGATTTATCCCCCTCCCCCATTATGTCTCCTTTGGTAACCATAAGTTTGTCTTCTATGTCTGTGAGTCTATTTCTGTTTTGTAAATAAGTTCATTTGTGTCATTTTTTTAGATTCCACATATAAGTGATAGCATATGATACTTTTCTTTGCTTCAGTTAGTATGATAATCTCTAGGTCCATCCATGTAGCTGCAGATGGCATTATTTCATTTATTTTTTTATGGCTGAGTAATATTCCTTTGTATATACGTACCACATCTTCTTTATCCATTCATCTGTTGACAAATATTTAGGTTACTTTCAGATCTTGGCTATTATAATTAGTGCTGCTACAAATATTGGGGTGCATGGGTTGCAGTATCATATGGTAGCTCTGTTTCTAGTTTTTTAAGGAACCTCTATACTGTTCTCCATAGTGGCTGTACCAGTTTACATTCCCACCAACAGTGTGGGGAGGGTTCCTTTTTCTCCTTTCTCCACACCGTCTCCAGCATTTATTATTTGTAGACTTTCTGATGATAGCCATTCTGACTGGTGTGAGGTGATACCTCATTGTACTTTTGATTTGCAGTTCTCTAATTAATGCATGTTGAGCCTCTTCTAATGTGCCTGTTGCCCATCTGTATGTCATCTTTGGAGAAATGTCTGTTGAGGTCTTCTGTCCTTTTTTTTTTTAGATGTTGGGGGTAGGAGTTTATTAACTAATTTATTTATTTTTGCTGTGTTGGGTCTTCATTTCTGTGCGAGGGCTTTCTCTAGTTGTAGCAAGCAAGGACCACTCTTCATTGCAGTGCGCGGGCCTCTCTAGTACTATCGCGGCCTCTTGTTGCGGAGCACAGGCTCCAGACGCGCAGGCTCAATAGTTGTGGCTAACGGGCCTAGTTGCTCCGCGGCATGTGGGATCCTCCCAGACCAGGGCTCGAACCTGTGTCCCCTGCATTAGCAGGCAGATTCTCAACCACTGTGCCACCAGGGAAGCCCTGCCCATTTTTTGATTGGGTTGTTATTTTGATATTAAGCTGTATGAACTATTTGTATATTTTGAAATTTAATCCCTTGTCAGTAGCATCATTTGCAGCAATTTTCTCCCAGTCCGTAGATTGTCTTTTTTCATTTTGTTTATGGTTTCCTTTGCTATGCAAAAGCTTTTAAGTTTAATTAGGTCCCATTTGTTTATTTTTGCTTTTATTTCCATTACCATAAGAGACAGATCCAAAAAAATATTGCTGTGATTTATGTCAAAGAGTGTTCTGCCTATGTTTTCCTCTAGGAGTTTTATAGTATCCAGTCTTACATTTAGGTCTTTAATCCAGTTGAGTTTATTTTTGTATATGGTGTTAGAGAATGTTCTAATTCCATTGTTTTACATTTAGCTGTCCAGTTTTCTCAGCACTACTTATTGAAGAGACTGTCTTTTTTCCACTGTATATTCTTGCCTCCTTTGTCGTAGATTAATTGACCATCAGTGCATGGGTTTATTTCTGGGCTTTTTATCATGTTCCATTGATCTCTATGTCGGTTTTTGTTTCAGTACCATACTGTTTTGATTACTGTAGCTTTGTAGTATAATCTGAAGTCAGGGAGCATGATTCCTCCAGCTCTGTTCTCCTTTCTCAAGACTGTTTTGGCTATTGGCAGTCTTCTGTGTTTCCATACAAATAAAATTTTTTGTTGCAGTTATGTGAAAAAGGCCATTGGTAATTTGATAGGCATTGCATTGAATCTGTAGATTGCCTTGGGTAGTATGGTCATTTTAACAATATTGATTCTTCCATTCCAAGAACACAGTATATCGTTTGTCTTCAGTTTCTTTCATCAGTGTCTTACAGTCTTTGGAGTACAGGTCTTTTGCCTCCTTAGGTGGGTTAATTTCTAGATACATTCTTTTTGATGCGGTGGTTAATGGGATTGTTTCCTTAATTTCTTTCTGATATTTTGTTTTTAGTGTATACAAATGCAAACGATTTCTGTATATTAATTTTGTATCCAGCAACTGTCAAATTCATTGATGAGTTCTACTAGTTTCCTGGTAGCATCTTTTAGGACTTTCTATATATAGCATCATGTCATCTGCAAACAGGGACAATTTTACTACTTCTTTAGCCTTCTAAGTTTTGGCTAAAATGGTACTTACTGTTTCTATCATGATTACTGCATAAGTACTGAACTTTTGAGCCAAGTAATGCAGTATGATTATTTTTTTTGCACATTTTTCCTGGAGTTTAGTGATTGCTTTAGTTTTTTATCTATTTGTTTAAGTTTCTTTGCAAGTTGAAGTCTCTTAAACCCTCCAACAGCTCTATAAAGCTCCTCTCAGTATAATTTCCTGCATGCCAAATCCATCTGTCCGTGTTTTTCTTAGAGGATTTTTTCCTAGTGCCTTCTGTCCTTTTCTCATCTGTTGATTATTCTCTCGACCTGCTGCAACATTGTCATCCTTGGAATTTCTTTTTCCTCTTTTGTATGTTAGATTCTCCTTTCCTCCTGGTTCCCATGCATTTTGTCTCTTAGTGTGTACTCTTGCCTGGGTAAAGCATGTACATCTTCAAAAGTTTCAAGAGTAGGCAGTGAATGAGTTGATTGTTAAAGCTGCAAGTGGAATGTATAGTGATTCATTCATATTCTTTACTTTCCACTTCTCAGATTTCCTGAAATTGTCTCTAATAAGAATTTTAAAAAATGCACATAGAAGATGGAAGTTTTTTTGGACCTTGTATCAACATTGTTGTTATTCTACTCTCATGCTTTATATTTGGCAGGGAAAAGATTCTAGGTTGGAAATAACTTTTTCTTTCAGAATTTTCCAGGCATTGCTCCATTCATTGTCTTTGAGATCCAGTGTTGCTATTTGGGGAAGCTGTATGCCATTTTCATTTCTGAACCTTTGTATGTGTCCAGTGGTTTTTTCCCTCTTCTCTAGAAACTTATTTTTTTTTATTTTTTATTTTTTGTAATTTATTTATTTTTGGCTGCATTGGGTCTTTGTTGCTGCATGCGGGCTTTCTCTAGTTGCGGCGAGCAGCGGCTACTCTTCGTTGCGGTGTGTAGGCTTGTCATTGCAGTGGCTTCTCTTGTTGTGGAGCACAGGCTCTAGGTGCGTGGCCTTCACTAGTTGTGGCATGCGGGCACAGTAATTGTGGATCATAGGCTCTAGACCGCAGGCTCAGTAGTTGTGGCACATGGGCTTAGTTGCTCCACGACATGTGGGATCTTCCCAGACCAGGGCTCGAACCTGTGTCCCCTGCATTGGCAGGTGGATTCTTAACCACTGTGCCACCAGGGAAGCCCCTGTAAGTTGCATTTTTAAAAAGCCTTTCTTGAATTAGCTCTACCTCTTATGATTGTCTTAGTGTCTCTTTGCTTTTCGTCTCTATTTGTGAATGTTTTCTCTTGTGAATGTTTTCTTTAGAGATGGATTTTCAGATTTCCTGCTTGTATGATGAGAGTATTTAATACCTCTCAGATTTCCTGATTTCTCCCTTAAAGTTATAAAGTCATACTCTTTTTCTGTTTGTTGAAGTGGCACCCCCAGAGACGACTGCTGGTCATGTAAAGCCAGACTAATTAAAATTGCTGATCAACAGGGAGCCTGTCACCTTGACAGCCTCCCAGGGAAATTTCACAAGAGGGAAAGGTGCTCACAGGGGAAGAATGAGTGAGTTAATAGGATTGGAGGCAATGAGTGTGGTGTGTAGGGGGATTGGTGTTTTTAATCCAAATGAGTTGCTGGAACAGACATTGGTCTTTATCCTTGGAACATCTGAGTCCATGCAAAGTTAAGTCAAAAGTTGGTTATTTTGGAACATGTGTCTGAATGAGCTTGTTAAAACAGTTTGAGTATATATAGTTTTACTTGCCTGTCATGGTTTAGTACAGTTTAAGTAGTGGTTTGGTGAGTCATTAAACAGTTTATTTTGTAAATTAGGCTTTTTTTCTCATTTCAATCAACAAATAGATGTAGCTCCCTAATAAAGGGTCTTGTTCTGTTTTCCACTGGAAAATCTGTGATCCTCAGATGGGTGATATAACCCACCATTGACAACTAACTGACATTGGTGCCCAGTGAATATATACACACCTACCTACTCTTCTGTTATTTGCTTTTTCCACTTAACAGTATGTATAGGTGACCTCTTCTTAGCAGTATGTAGAGAAATTGCTCATGACTCTTTACAACTGAACAGTATTCCGTTGTGCAGATGTACCAAATTAGTTTGTTCAGTAGTCAGTTATTTGGACATTTAGGTTGTTTCTACTCTTCTGCTATTAGAAATAATAACTGCAATGAATAGCCTTGTCCATTTGTCTTGCCAGTGCCATTAGGATAGATTTCTAGAGGTAGAACTGAATCAGATCTTAAATGTATATGTAATTCTGTGAGATGTCACCAGATTCCCCTCAATGGGCTCTGTACCGTTTTGCATTCCTACCAGCAAGTAATATGTGTTTCTCACAGAGTCTCACCAGCGTTGTATGTTGTCAGCAGTGTAGATTTTTGTCCATCTGATGGGTGGGAATGGTATCTCTGTAGTTGTATGCGTGAGGCTGCATATCTTGTGTTACTTGTAAATGCCTCTTTGGCCTTTTTCTGTTCTTATCTCACCCATTTTTTCTTCTCTACTTTCAGAGGCTCTTTTAATGTCAGAGATACTAACTTTTGTCTGTGGTATGAGTAATTTATCTTATACTCTCTGTTGTGTGGAGTCAGCTTCTTGGAGAAAATCTTCCTTGAGTCCTTTGTCTCTTGCTCCCATCTGTATGGGTCTCTTAGCCTACTTCTCAGAAGCTGCGCTGAACTTCTAAGATGGTTTCTCAGATCCTCTGTGTTTACAGTGCTTTTCTCTCAATTTCTGGAGTATCTTCCAATAATGCTGAGAGAAGATTTGTTTAAGGTTTAAATTTTGAGCCCGTACATGACTGTAAATGCCAGTTGGTAATTTATCTGGTTACGAGTTCTGTATTCAAAATAATTTTACCTCAGTTTTGAAGGCATCACTTACCTCTTGTTGTCTAGCCCAGTGTTGATGGTCAAAGAATAAGTCTAGTACCTCTTTATTTTTTTTAAAGAATTAAAAAAAATAGACTATTTTTGTAGAGCAGTTTTAAGTTATAGCAAAATTGAGCAGAGGGTACAGTGATTTCTCATATACCCCCCATCTCTCCCCAGAGTTTCCCAGTAGCAGCATCCCACACTCAATTATATATGTGTTAACAATGAAGGTACTACATTGACACATCAGCATCATCCTAAGTCTGTAGTTTACCTTAGTGTTCACTCTTGGTGTTGTATGTTCTGTGGGTCTTGACAAATGCATAATGACACAAATCCACCATTATAGTATCATACAGAATGGGTTCACTGCCCTGAAAATCCTGTGTTCCAACTATTCATCCCTACCTCCCCCTTAACCCTTGGCAACCACTGACCTTTTATTGTCTCCATAGTTCTGCCTTTCCCAGAATATCATATAGTTGGAGTCATAAAATTCCTTCATGTCTTTTCATGGCTTGATAGCTTTTTTTTTCAGTACTGAATAATATTCTGTTGTCTGAATATAGTACCAATTATTTATCCATTCACCTACTGAAGGGCATCTTGTTGCTTGCTTCCAAGTTTTGGCAATTATGTATAAAGCTTCTATGAACATCCATGTGCAGGCTTTTATGTGGATGTAAGTTTTCACCTCCTTTGGATAAGTGCCAGGGAGGATAATTGCTGGATTATATGGTAAGAGTTTTGTGAGAAACTTCCAAATTTGGATTCCCACTGACAGTGAATGAGAATTCCAGTTGCTCCACATCCTCTCCAGCATTTGGTGTTATCAATACATATTTTGGATTTTCACCATTCTGATAGGTGTATTTAGTGGTATCTCATTGTTTTGAGTTTGTATTTCCCTGATGACTTATAATATAGACCATCTTTTTATACTTTTATTTGCCATCTCTGTATCTTTGGTGAGGTGTAAAGGTTTTTTGGTTCAATTTTTTTTTTTTTTTTGCGGTACGCGGGCCTCTCACTGTTGTGGCCTCTCCCGTTGCGGAGCAACAGGCTCCGGACGCGCAGGCTCAGCAGCCATGGCTCACGGGCGTAGCCGCTCCGCGGCATGTGGGATCTTCCCGGACTGGGGCACGAACCCCTGTCCCCTACATCGGCAGGTGGACTCTCAACCACTGCGCCACCAGGGAAGCCCTTTTGGTTCAATTTTTAAAAGTTGTTTAATCAGTTTGTTTTCATTGCTAAATTTTAAAAGTTCTCTTTATGTTATGGATAACAGTACTTTATCAGATATGTCTTTCCCAAATATGTTCTTATCGTCTTGACAGTGTCTTTAACAGAGCAAAAGATTTAAATTTTAATTAAGTCCAACTTATCAATTATTTCTTTCATGAATTTTGCCTTTGGCATTGTATCTAAAAGGTTCTCAACATAACTGAGGTTATCTAGATTTTCTCCTATGTTACCTTTTAGGAGTTTTATAGTTGATAGTTTTTTGTTTTACATTTAGGCCTGTGATCTGTTTTGAGTTCATTTTTGTGGTGGATATAAGATCTGTGTCTAAATTCATTTTTCTACATGTGGATGTCCAGTTGTTCCAGCACCATTTGTTGAAAACACTGTCTTTTCTCCATTTTATTGCCTTTGCTCATTTGTCAAAGAACAGTTAACTGTATTTATGGGTGACTATTTGTGGGCTCTTTATTCTGTTCCATTGATCTCTTTGTTCTTTCACCAATACTACACTGTCATGATTAGTGTAGTTATATAGCAAGTCTTGAAGTCAGGTAATGTCAGTCCTCCAATTTTGTTTTTCTGCTTCAATATCCTGTTGGCTATTTGTGTCTTTTGCCTCTCCATATAAACTTTAGAGTCAGTTTGTTGATAACCACAAAATAACTTGCTAGGATTTTGATTGGGATTGCGTTTAATCTACATATCAAGTTGGGAAGAGCTGACATCTTGACAGTGTTGGTTTTTCCTATCCATGAACATGGAATATCTGTCCATTTATATGGTTCTTTAATTTTTTTAGTCTTTGAGACTAAAAAGTGAAGCGGTCATAAAGTGCAATTATGAAGTTTATTGTGGGGTGACTTATACACAGGCAGGATCAGCTGGACGACCATCCATAGGTGTTTGCAGCTGCACTCCATACCACCAAAAGGAGTATAGGGGGATTTAAAGGAGCCAAAGCTAAAAATGGAATCTGATTACTAAGGGAGAAGCACACCCACACAGATGGGACTGGGGTTTTTCCTCCCCCCCTCAGGGGTCTCATGTCCACTAACCATCTGCATAAGCAAAAGATACTCTCCCAGTTTTCATATCAGGTGAAGGCAAGGGTAAAAGTTGATAGGAAACTTACCTGCTTTGGGTGCATTTCTTGTGAGTAAGCTAAAGCTCAGTCATGCAGAAAGGGGAGACGGCGTGGGATGGAGATGACAAAGAAGAGTCAGTGTGGTTCAGCCACTCAGAGCCCTTGGCATGTTATTCATAGTTATTTTAAGTTCTCAGTTGGATAATTCCAGCATCACTGCCATATCTGAGTCTGATTCTGGTATTTGCTCTGTCTCTTCAAACTGTGCCTCACAGTTTTTGATGAAAGCCAGACATGATATTCTGGGTAAAAGGAGCTCTGGTAAATGAGCCTTAAGTGATATGGTGGTGTGGTGTGGGAGGGAGAGATACACTATGTAGTTCTGTGATGAGGTTTTAGTCTTCAGTGAGTCTGCCTCACCGGGCTGTGACCTTCACTTGTGCTCCTCAGTTTCCTCCCCTCTTGTGTCCTACAGGGTGGCTAGGGGGCTGAGCCTTGAAATACCTGTCACACCAGGGGACAGCTAGAGAGTTGGAGTTGGGTATTTCCCTTCCCTCTGGTCACTTAGGCCCTGATACAGTAAGGCTCCAATAAAATAGTTTCTCTCAAGGTCAGGCCTTGTTAAGAACATAATACTTTGGTGTATTTCAAAAAGGGTACTTCTCCCTTCCCTCTGCTGAAAGCATAAGGGGGTTTTTCTCTGCTCTTCACTGTGAGAACCTGATGGTGCTTCTGGAGGTAAAACTTAAAAAAATGTGGAGCCCCTTCCTTCCCATGACTAGGTCCCCTGGAGTTTTTATTTTTCAGACTTGTCCACATCAAGCCTCTAGCAGTTAGTCAATTGCCTTTCAGGTTTTCCTACCCAGGTACTGGTTCCTGCAGAGGATTCTGCTACCATGAATTGTGATTCTCTGTATCGGCTTGTCTGTGTCTCCAATTTTGGGGACAGTGATTCCTTGTAACCTCACTTCTCTCACCAATCTAAGAAGAGTTGTTGATTTTTCAGCTTGTTCAGCCCTTGTTAGGACAGAGTGGTAACTTCCAAGCTCCTAACATGCCGGACTGGAAATGGAAAGTTCTCTCTCTTCATTTATTTTAATTTTCAAGAGCTCTTGTTGTCCCTTTTTATAGCCACTTGTTCCCATTTTATGACTATAGTATCTTCAGTTTTCCTGAGGATACCAGTTCTTTTATTTAATTTTCGTAGGTCTTGGAACTACAAACAGTGATGCTTATTTTTATCTTTCTCATACCACTGGGTTTTTTGTTTGTTTTTTTGTTTTGTTTGACTATTGATCATTGTCCGTTCATACTTAAGAATTAAGGATTAATTACAAACGGCTTACCTTTTCTTGAGTGATCAGAAGATTGTTTTTGTCACGGTACTCATCTAAATGGGAAAGTCAGCTTTGTGGGGAGTGTGGCGATGTCTGGTGCCTGTTAAGTGTCTAGGATGCAGGGAGCCGCGTGGGTGTTAGACCCGGGGTGTACCAAATGCTAACGTCAGCTGCCCTTTCCTTGTATAGTTAGTGGTGAAGGGAAGGAGGGGATCCTGACACCAGGTACAATTCCAGTACATCTTGATCGAATCCTGTATTTTCACGTCTACTTTTGCATTTTTTATATCGTTATACGCATCTATTGTAAGCCTAGGGATGTTCCAGGGATGCTCTGGATAGATTTGCTCTCTGTTCAGTCTGTATCTTATCTTCATGTATGAGCTGCCCACTTCATGCACTGTATATATATAAGCATGCTAGGTGAAAGTGGGGGAGAATGGCTCTCTAAGCAATCGGGGTAATGTCTCACTGTTTTTATCTATGAAGTAGAATGGACAATCTTACACAGACCAATTGACCATATATCTCCTTTTTCATTTAACTTCTTAGAATTGTAAATGTTATGTAAGTACAGAAATTTATGTCTAAAAATTGCATGTCTTAATGTAAGCCCAAGGAGAGAGAACTTTGCAGAAAACCCAGAAGCCTTCTTGCTCCACCCAGGTGGATCTTGTTACTTAGCGTGAATTTTGATCAATATAGTAAGCATGCTTTTGCATCATTCCACAGATATTGATAGATTGTTTTCATTTTCATATTTTTATTCAAAATATTTGAATTTTCTTTGTGATTTTGTGTTTGAACCGTGAAGTTTTAGAAGATTGTTGTTTAATTTGCAAACACTGGGGTGTTTCCAAATACCTTGTTATTTATTTCTGACTTGATTCTGATATAGTTAGAGGACATACTTTGTATGATTTCACGTTATTTTAAGTGTATTGAGGGTTTGTATTCTGAGTAGCATATGGTGTATCTGGGTTAATGTCCCATGTGAACTTGGAAGAGATCTTTATTTTGACAGTATTGGATTGGCATTCTGTAAATGTCAACTAAGCCTAGTTGGCTGTTTGTGATGTTCAGGTCTTTTATATCCTTTCTGATATTCCTAGCCACTTGTTATATCAATTACTGAGAAGCGTTCATATTTTTAAATATAATTATGAGTATGTCACTTTTCCATGTGAATTCTGTCAGTTTTTGCTTTATATATTTCAGTGTTCTTTATTTTATTTATTTATTTTTGGCTGCGTTAGGTCTTCGTTGCTGTGCGCAGGCTTTCTCTAGTTGCAGAGTTGTACCATACTCTTCGTTGTGGTACACGGGCTTCTCATGGTGGCTTCTCTTGTGGAGCACGGGCTCTAGGTGTACAGGCTTCAGTAGTTGCAGCACGTGGGCTCAAGAGTACAGGCTCAGTAGTTGTGGCACATGAGCTTAGTTGCTCTGCGGCATGTGGGATCTTCCCGGACCAGGGATCAAACCCGTGACCTCTGCATTGGCAGGCGGATTCTTAACCATTGCACCACCAGGGAAGTCCATATATTTCAGTATTCTATAATTAGGTTCATATACATTTAAGATTGTTATGGCTTCCCTTTTTTTGTTTTGTTTTGGTTTTTTGGCCGCGCCCTCACAGCTTGTGGCGTCTTTGTTCTCCCACCAGCGGTTGAACCCAGACCCTCGGCAGTGAGATCTTGGAGTCCTAACCACTGGACCACCAGGGAACTCCCTGGTATGGCTTCTTGATTGATCCTTTCATCATTTTGGAATGTCCTTTTTGATCCCTGATAACTTTGTCCTGAAGTTACTTTGTCTGATGTTAATAATTGTCTCTTCCTTCTTTATATGGTCTCTTAATTGATTCATTTAGACTATGTTTAATGAAATTATCAATATTGTTGGGTTGGAAAGATTTTTGCTATCTATAGTATTCTGAATCCACAGGTAGGTTATTTTGTTTATCTTAGCAGCACCTTAAAGATTTATTCCACTGTTTTCTGGCTTACATTGTTTCTGACAACATATCTGGAGCTAGTATTTTCTGTTTCCCTAAATTTAAGGTGTCTTTATTCTTTGTCTGCTTAAAATATTTTATTTATCATTGGTTTTCAGAAATTTGATTAGGTTGTGCCTTGGTGTCGTTTTTTCCTTTGTCTTTATCTTACTTTGGCTTCATTGAGTTTGTTGGCTCCATGGTTATATACTTACCACATCTGGAAAACTTCTTGTCATTATTTTTGTCAGACTTTTTCTTCCTTCACCCCTTGGTCCTCTCTTTCATGGAGTGCATTTCATTTATGTTGGGCTAGTTGATATTGTCCTACAAGTCACTGAGGCTGTTTGTTTCCCCCAGTTTTTTCCTTTGTGTTCCGTTTTAGATATGTTCTACTGCAATGTCTCACATTCACTGGTCTTTTTATCTGTGGGGTCTAATCTGCTATTAATCATATCCAGTGATTTTTTTTCTTTCATTTTGGATCATGTATTTATCACCAGTTTCATTTATTTATTCTCTTCTCCCCACCCCACCCCCATTTTTCTATTTTAAGTGTTTTTGTCTTCCTTTAGCTATTTGTGCATAGTTGTTAATAGTTCTTTTAACATCCTTGCCTGCTAATTACATCGTTTTGGTAATAACCCGCTTGGTTATGGGGTTACAGTCTGCCGCTTTTCCACGGGTCTAATAATTTTAGTTGGGGTGTTGGACATTTGAAGTGTGTTGTGGAGCACTGGGTTTTATTGATGTCCTTTAATGAATATTGGAATTTGTTTTGGCAAGCAGGTGCTAGGATGGGTCTATAGCAGCTTTTATTCTTAGGGCTACTTCATCCTTCTGGTTAATGGATTATCTTTTTATGGTTTTTACTGACTGCCCTGTGTGTTCAAAGAGGTGGCTAGATGGACTTTGAACAACCCTCATGCCTTTGCAGGTTAATATCTAGCCAGACTTAAGACCACCCCTCTCCTTCCAGATGTTTGGAGCTCCCTCTGAGATCTCTCTCCTTGCCAGCACTCAGATCCACAACTCCCAGCCACCTCTCCCTCCGCAACTCCCATCTGACTCTCATTGTAGCAGAACCACAGTGTTCTTGGTTTTCCCTTCATGAACCGTCATCCACAAGTTGTTATGGGGATGCACTTGGTTGGTGTGGGGACCTCTGCATGGGTTTTCTGCTCCCTGGTTCCATAGTCCTCTGCTGCCTGTTGTCCTGATGTTTGGATCCAGATATGTCATATCTCTTGTCCCATTTTCTAGTTGTTTGTGGCAGGAAGACAAGTTCTGTACCTTTTAGTTCTTTATGACTAGGATTGTCATTTTTTGTTGTAGTTTTTGTCCGTGTGATTTTGGTTTTGTGTTTTATGGCTGATTTAGGGAGATAAACTGCTGTCTCTGTCATTTTATCTTCCCAGAATCCCTTATATCTCCTATTTAAAAGATAAGTAAACAAATGGTTTTGTTACATGTTGGCTGTTTGTGGGTTTTTTTGGCCACGCCTTGTGGTTTGTGGGATCCTAGTTCCCCAAACAGGTATCAAACCTGGACCCTCGGCAGTGGAAACGCAGAGTCCTAACCATAAACCACCAGGGAATTCCCTTGTGGTTTATTTTAACTTCATACTTTATATAGCAGTTTTTCATAAGTTAACTTTTTCCTGAGTTTGAACTATTTTTTATTCAGTTTTCGTTGACTCATACTCACTTCTCTTTTAGGCCATGCTGGTGTATCTGCAAGCATGATGAAGAAACGGACATCCCACAAGTAAGCAATTCTGAAACTTGCCTTTTTAGATAGCAAATTGTGGCCTTTGGTTACATGAGATATGAGGTCATCTATGTGAGGCCCTCTCCCTGTATGAGCAGGTCTTGCCTCACAGCAGCCAGCATCACATATAGCCTTGCTGCATGCTGAGTAGTGGTGTGCTATCTAATCCCTGTGCATTGAGGACCTGGCTAGCACTCTGCCAGGCACACTCATTTCTTTATAAGATTTTCAAATGAATGAGGAGCTTGTAATTTAGAGAAAGCATAAGTATATTGAAAGATAATTTTAAGTGACAAATGTGTTATAAATCCTAAATTCTATAGGTACTAGAGAGTAGAAGCAACTTCTTTCCTCCCTGAAATCTTCTTTTGTGTGTAATGTAGTTATGTCCAAAAAGAAAATTGAGATACTATCTTAAATAACAATATCCACTGGTACTGTATTTTATTTAATAGATTTTACAAGTATCCACTACTGTGCAGTAGTGACGGCTACTGTACCATGGAACCCTCTCTAACAAATCAGTTATGATTGTATGAGTCTTAATCATGGATTGTTAAATATGGAAGACTCTCCTTGACCCTAGCACCTCCTAAGACTCCCCATAGCAATTATTTTCAAATTACTCATATTGAAATGCTTGCACCTCTTGGTCACCGCACTGTAGTGGTCAAAGAGTGTAAGTCCTCTGAGCTTTTGTGGAAGGTTTGGATGAATAAAGGTGCCTTAGAGTAATTGTTGGTGATTAAACTAAATATGTCTCTATTTAAACGAATACTTGTATATGTAATGTAAATATTTGTGATATTCAGTTTAAGAAATGACTTGGAAAGTAAAAACATGAAGATAAGGCAAGTCCTGAGGTTTGATAAAGCGTTTCTCAAATTTCATTTATTTGCCCATCACCTTCACATCTTCTGCCGTATCTAGTAATCTGATAATTTATGTAATATATCTCCACTAATTATCATATCATTACCATAAATGGTACACCACCTCTTGGCACAAATAGAAGGTAATGAAAAAAAACTTAAATACAGTGGGAATTGAAAGTAAATTACACATTAACTTTGCAAAACCGGAACTCTTCATCTTTTTTCCCCTAAAACACAAGGCTTAAATACCTACCTGTTCAATTTTTGAAGTTCATATGTGTACAGCTAAAAGGGTTTCTCATCCTGTATGTTGCATGATGCAGGGAACTTGATCTAGTGCTTTAATATGAGGTGTGCTTGTCTCACTTAAAGGGTAGACGTTTTGAACATATTAAAAGGGAGAAGTTGAAATGAAAGGAAAAGTTATCAGTCATTTTCCTATTTTTTCTAATCTCAGTGCAAATTTGAAGATGGGTGGGATGGGAAAAAACTGAAACAAAAGTTTCCACATTTCACAAGTGAAAGGTGTTAATAGGTGTCCTTGGAAGGGTGAGTGGGAATAATGGCTGTTGGAGAGGCTGGCCTTGGAGTGGGAAGCCCCATTGGCTTAGCTGTGGGCCTTACCAAGTTCCCTCATGTGCCTGGTGCTCTGCTTAACTCATGTAAAGTCATGGTGTTGGACTAGAACAACAAGGTTTTCAGCTTTTTATCATAGAATCCTTTCTACAGATGAAGTGTTTATAGCAAACAAATATAGGAAAGCAGAACTGGAGCCTCACTCTCCTTGCCTGCCCCCATTGTGGCTCTCCAGAAAGTAAGGCACTTGGGACTCCTCATGTGCAGCCACTGACCCGTGGTCATGCCTCCTCTCGCTTCCCGTGTTGGAACAGGGAGACTGAGCAATAATAACTCCATGTGCAGATGCCTCTGCTTGCTTGAGAGAGTCACAGGAACTCCCAGGAAACAAATGCTGGCAGAGCCACCGTCCTGAGAACGGCACCTACCGTCCCCATGGGTGCTAGGGGATTCGGGTAATCAGGTCTCCAGTGCTTGGAGCAGTACCTCTGCACCCAGAAACGTTGTGTAGCTGAGTCTTGTTCTCATTTTTTAAAGTAAATAGAAACAAACTTTTGTACTTCTTGCGGGCTAGAGTCCTTGGTGTGTTTGGGGGACAAGCTGGTGGACAAGCCTTTCCTGGCTTCCCAGGAGGTTATTTGGGAAATGTGCACTGAAGTTACATCTTGAAGGGAAGTGTAGTTGGGGGACATGTAAGGTGAATTTAGCTACAGTGATTCTTTGTTTTAGTTTTCAAATGTAAATCCGGCTCTTTTCTTCCTAGTTGGAATAGTGGATAGATTTACATTTCAGGGTACTGTTGGAAGGTATGACTGGGCTTTGGTGTATTTCCTACTAATGTACATTTAGAAAATGGATCAGGAGCTGTTACATGCTAAGTTGAGGATTTCCAGGGAATGTTTTTCTTTCATTTTATAAGATACCAATACGAGTCACCAACCAAAACTGTGACTATGATCCTCCTCCTTGTGTCCCTGGTGTAGTCTCATTTAGTGTTCATGGCATCCCTGTCAGGTAGGGACCATGAATTCTTCGTGCACAGAGAGATTAAGTAACTTGTCTGAGGTCATACATACAAGAAGTGACTGAGCCAGGATTCAGAAATAGGACAGTCTGATTCTAAAGCCCATATTAACTACCACATTCTATTTCCTGAACTGTATGTTTTGTTGTATCATATCTGAAAAATATATTATTTCTGTCCTAAACACACAGACTAGATAACAGTTGGAGCAAGCATCTAAATGATCCATGGTATTGACAATCTTAAATTGGTCAAATATGTAATACTTTTTAATCAATTTGCCAGTAACTGTTATTAACACCAGTGAAAGTGAGTAGTGCTTTGGAAGACCCTTGAGGCATTTGGATGTTTGCCATGGACATCTCTGATATCCTCAGGGTGTACACTGTGTAGACAAAATAATGAAAAAACCATAGTGATTTGGATGGAAAACTTGACTTTCTCCATCTTGTTTTTATATTGCCAGTTTAAGCTGGGAATGACCGTATCAGCTGTAGAACTTTTATCAAGCAACAAGTACTAGAGAAGCAGTTTTTTCTCTCTCGACTTGCTGGTATGCATTTTGCAGAAAGATAATTATTTGCCTTAATAGTTTCTTTTGAAATCTGCTGGAACACAAAGTAAGGAAACTGCTTTTATCTCACAATACTAAATAGAATAAGGAAAGAGGTCAGTAATTAATTCATACACCAAAGTACATGGTGTGTGGCAGTCATTTACTGGTTCATAGTAGAATTGTAATGGTTGAAAATTTAACTTGAAGAAGTATGGTGCCTTTAAATATTGACTATAAAAGTAAGATATTTACTGATGAGAAACAGTAGTCAACTTAAGTCAAGGGAGTCTAGATAAAAGATGAAAGGTCTTAAAACAGATTTTTTTTAAATTGGGGTATAGTTGATTTATATTATGTGAGCTTTAGGTATACAACATAGTGATTCACAATTTTTAATGATTATACTCCATTTATAGTTATTATAAAATATTGGCTATATTCCCTGTGCTGTACAATATATCTTTGTAGTTTATTTATTTTATACATAGTAGTTTGTACCTCCTAATCTCCTATCCCTATTTTTCCCCTCCCACTTCCCTTTCCCTATTGGTAACCACTAGTTTGTTCTTAGGAATTCTCTTCTTAATGACCAAATAATTGGAATGGTACATTGAGAACTTATTTAAAGTATTGAGCAAAGTACAGAAATATTTTCTGCACTCTCAGTTTATCGTTTTTGGGCACAAGGATGGATAGAAATTAGTGTTTTTTCTGGATCAGCTCAGGTCTGGTGCCAGCAGCAGTAGCACTTGGAAGCTTGTTAGAAAGTCTTTGGTCCCTCTCCAGACCTGCGGAATGGAGCCCAGAGTCTCTGGGGCAGGGCTTGGGTATCTTTTTTCAAAAGCTCTCTAGGTGATTCAATGCATGCCAAAGTTTGAGAAGCACTGGCCTAGACCATTATCAGAGCTGATATCTTAAAGCACATTAGATAACTAAGTCAAGTTGTTTGGAAATGAGTACACAAAATTACAGCAATGAAGGATGATTGGATGCTGTGTACTTGGTCACCATTTTCTCCCATTGAAACTACAAGAAAAGCCATTTATAGCTTCTGGAGATAAGAAACAAGGAAAGTGATTATAGATGTTTAATTCTTGTTTCTCTGCTTTTATCCTTGAATTGTTTGGATCTTGACGGGATGCAGCTTTTTATTTGCCCTTGGCTATGTAATTCCATATGTCCTCAGTTGAATGAAGTGTCTTGGTATTTGTTTACAGTATTGCTGTTTATTTATTGACTACCTAGTAAATGATAGTTAAGAACATTTTAGACTTTTTTTCCAAAGAAAATACCAGAGACTAAGGCTGTTAAAAATAATGTATCCAGGGAGAACATAAAACAACATCACCATATTAAAGGAACTGTTATTTTAAATTTTAAAAGTTCATTGCTTTAAATCATTAATCTCACATCCTTATTTGTACTGCTCTTATTTATTTATTAAAAAAATTTTTTTTGTTGTTCATGCTGTGTGGCTTGTGGGATCTTAATTCTCCAACCAGGGATTGAACCCGGGCCCTCAGCAGTGGAAGCGAGGAGTCCTAACCACTGGACCACCAGAGAATTCCCTGTACTGTTCTTAGATTGAACTGTCTAGAGATGACACACGTGTGTTTGTGTTCTTTTTATATCTTCTTCCAGTAATCTGACATATTCTTATTGTTTGCTTTTATATATACTATTTCAACTCATGTAAGTAAGCTTTAATTTTTATTAAAGTTTTTTTTATATATATATATAATTATTTATTTATTTTTGGCCGCGTTGGGTCTTCGTTGCTGCGTGTGGGCTTTCTCTAAGTTGCAGCGAGTGGGGACTACTCTGTTGTGGTGTGCGGGCTTCTCATTGCGGTGGCTTCTCTTGTTGCAGAGCATGGGCTCTGGGTGCGCGGGCTTCAGTAGTCGTGGCTCACGGGCTCTAGAGCACAGGCTCAGTAGTTGTGGTGCACGGGCTTAGTTGCTCCGCGGCATGTGGGATCTTTGCGGACCAGGGCTCGAACCCATGTCACCTGCATTGGCAGGTGGATTCTTAACCACTGCGTCACCAGGGAAGTCCCCCCTTAAAGTTTTTCTTACTGATTTTTGAATCTGAATTAGCAATTAGAAATTAAAGTAAAATGTTAGAGTTTGTTTAATATATAATTTTTAACTTTTCTAGTATGGAAAATTTCAAATACACACAAAAATAAAGTAGTATATAATAAATCCCGAATTCCTATCATCCAGCTTCAGCAATTATCAACATTTTGCCCAATATTAGATACTCTTAGTATATTTCTTGTAATTTAGGGAAGTTCTAAACCTTGTCTTCTAGTGGATGCTATAGTTGGAAGAGCTTAAATCAGTTTATCAAAAACTTATATATTTCTACACTCTTAATATTAAATAATATTTAATATTTTAACATATGTTTAAAAATATTTTTAAACATTCTTCTTTGTAAACTTCGGCTGCAAGGGTATTTGAACAGTTTAGGTATTCAAGGTGCAGTAATTGGAAAGCTTGACTGATGATTTTAAAAAGTAGTATATTATTCTAATTACTGTTTTTGTCTTTAGTATTCATTGAGGCATCCATTCTTTTTTTTTTTTTTGCCGCGCCACGCGGCATGTGAGATCCTAGTTCCCCCACCAGCGATCAAACCCGTTCCCCCTGCAGTGGAAGCACAGAGTCCCAACCACTGGACCACCAGGGAAGTCCCATCCATTCATTCTTTTTTACCTCCTCCTTTCGATCAAATTAAGTTGTTTATTAAATAAATTGGGCAGAAATGGTATCTATATTAGATCTCCTTGAATTCTTCTTTTAGAACTAGTGAAATGATGTAAAAAAAAAAAAGGCAACAGAAATAAAATTTGGAATTGATAACACTAATATGTATAAATCTGTTTTTATATATAGTTTATTGCAGAATTAGGACATCCATTGCATTAAGAGTAATTAAAAATTGTGTTTTATCTGCCTATGAAAGTAAAATACTTAAGTCATAGAAAAATTTGAAAACACAGGTAAATTCAGGGGAAGACAACTTAATTATTTTTAATGCCATCATCCAGAGATTACACCTGTTAATAATTTAATGTATGTTTTAAAAAGTTTTTTTCTGCATATCTGTATGGATAATTGTGTGTCCTACTGTGTGCCCTGCCATGCACAGTACTAAGTGCTTTGGAAACATTATTTCATTTATTCCTTGCAACGACTCTGAGGGATGTATGTACTGAGTTGAATAATGTCCTCCAAAATTCGTGTCCACCTGGAAACTGACTGTAATCTTATTTGGATATAGGGTCTTTGCAGATGTGATCAAGTTAGGATGAGGTCATACTGGATTACGGAGGTCCCCCAATTCAATGACTGGTGTCTTTATAAGAAGAAAATTTGGACACAGACTTATAGGGGAAAAGGCTATGTGAAGACAGAGATTGGAGTGATGTGTCTACAAGCCAAAGAATAAAATGTCATGTTTTTTCTGTGATTTTAATAGCTATGTAGTTATTTCATCATATAGATACACTGTTACTTATTAATTCAGTGAGCCCTATTGAACATTTTTTATTTCCAGTTTTCCCTGGTATGAACACTGCTCAGAACTTCACTGTAGTTGTAGCTTTGTGCCTTGTCCACTGTTTTCTTTTGATAAATTCCTAGACCTGGAATTACTGGGACAGTGGATTGCCAGATTGTTCACTAGGAGGGTTGTATTTATTCTGTAAGCAGTTAGAAAATAGTACTTCATTGTAATTTGCATTAAATTTGCAGTTTTTGTTATTGGTGTAGAAAGATCATCCTACCAGCAGACCAGAACACTGAGAAATCTCTGCAAGATATACAGCAGATGCGAATAGATTTATATAAAAACTCAGCTAAGCCAAGGAACTCCCAACCACTTTCAGCTGCAAAGGAAGACCTCCAAAAAGTTGAAAAAGTTAAATGTTCAAACTAGACCCCTAGAATCTGTTCAGGTCAGGGAGAGCAAAGGCTGGCTGCAGTCGTCTGAATCATTATGGGTGAGAAACCATTAAGCAGTAGATGCTCACCTTACCTCCCCTGACTTGAAGTTGCTACTCAGTCTCGGCTGCTTCACAATTCCCTGGGTCCTGGCTGCTTTATCAGAACCTGTACTTAATACTCAGACACCAGGGACCCTGACTTGGCCTGAAGAAATACATCTCAGCTACAGATACCACTTAATCTTTCCTTGCATCTGAAGTATGAACACCAAGAATCATCAGGCACCTGAGGAACACTGATAGTACCAAAGAAAGTCATACATGGAACAGGGCAGCTAACCAGGAATCTGCAAGTGTTAAGAAAGATGCCACTCAGACAGCAGCAGACTCAACAAAGACAAGGCTAAACCCAGAAGTTCATAAGGAATCAGGAAAAGTGAAAATTATCCTCAGATATCAGAAGGTGTGTTCATTAAAAAGAAAAATGATTCAAGATAAAGAAATAATCAGTTCATAGAAATTAAAAATATTATGTAAGGTATTCAATAGATAGACTGAAATTCAAGCCTGTTTTACCTAATTCAAGAGATTGACCAAGTGCTAGTGAGGGATAATTAGAAACATATGTCACAAGTCCTGGTAACATTTCAGAATCCAGTAACAAAATTCTAAAAGCAACTTGAAGAGGAAGATGGGTTACCCTCAAAGGAGCAAGGATCAGATTGGCATCTGGTATCTCTCAACTCTGGAAGGTAGAAGACAATGAAAATACCTTTTTGCAATAAAGGTACTGAGGGGAAAAGGAATCTGAGGCTGCCTTGTATACCTAGGCAAGTCAAGAATGAGAACAAAATAATATTTTGAGGCTTGCAAGAATTTGGAGTTTGCATTTGTTAACCCTATCTGACTTACCAGAGGACATGTCTAGAAAGACCAAATATATTGGGTTGGCCAAAAAGTTCAGGTTTACGGGAAAACCAGAACGAACTCTCTGGCCAACCCAGTACGTGAGAAAAATATAAATGTTGCAGAAAGCAACAAAAATCCTCTTGTTTACTTCTAAATAAGGAAATGGTTTTTTTTAATTATTTTTAAGATAGTAGCAAGATAAATAACAGTTTGGAACAAAAGACTGAATTTCAGCAGTGTGGTGAAAGTGGCCAGGAAGGGGTTACTAGGTGCTAAGGTGTTTGTTTTTAAAATTCTTTCCTTCTTTTACTAAGAATTTTTTTGTTACTTTTAGTCTTGCTTGGACCGGTGAAGGGAGAGTATAGGTTTTGATTAATTGTAGATTTTAATAGAAAATTGTAAGTTTAAATAGGATTTTTTTTTTTTTTTTTTTTTGGCCGAGCCATGTGGCCTGTGGGAAGCTCCCCGACCAGGCATCGAACCCGCACCCTCAGCAGTGAAAGCATGGAGTCCTAACCACTGGACTGTCAGGGAATTTAAATAGGATATTTAGGAAGTTAGAAGTAATTGCTGTAAGTTCAGAAATAAGATCTATAGATTCCTACAGCTTCCATTAGAAGCTTTATTTGGTGCAAAGAAATCTTGCTCATCCTAGCTGTATAAAGGAAGAAAGGGGTGAGGAAATGAGACAAAGCATTGCAAACAGAAACACAAAGCAAAATGTTAGAATAGACCAAGCATATTATTTACCACAACAAAAGTTAGTGATTAAGGGCTTCCCTGGTGGCGCAGTGGTTAAGAACCCACCTGCCAATGCAGGGGACATGGGTTTGAGCCCTGGTCTGGGAAGATCCCACATGCCGCGGAGCAACTAAGCCCGTGCGCCACAACTACTGAGCCTGCGTGCCACAACTACTGCAGCCCGTGAGCCTAGAGCCCATGCTCCGCAGCAAGAGAAGCCACCGCAATGAGAGGACCGCGCACCGCAACGAAGAGCAGCTCCCGCTCACCGCAAGTAGAGGAAGCCCGCTCACAACAACGAAGACCCAGTACAGCCAAAAATAAATAAATAATTTTAAAAGTTAATGATTAAAGTTCCCTTAAAGAAAGTGAGGAAATAAAATCCATGCAAAAAAGGAGGCATTGTGTTTCTTCAGAATTAAAGGATATAGGAGCCACTTTGAATAGGGATGCTTGCTGGCTAGATTTGAGTCCCTTGTGTTGTTCAGAAGATGGAGGAGAGCCTTGTGTACTATACCACTGGAGGTGACCAGGATAAAAACTGCTTGTTCTGAAATGTGATTAGAAAGCATCAAGCATCTCCCTCTTCAGAAGCAATTGCGGTTCCAGAAGAATGCCACTAATGAGTATAGAAAGGATGAGTGACTGAACTAGAAAATCACTGCTCTGAGTCTTCCAGTTGCCCTTTCCTGCTATCAATGGCTAAGTTTATATTGGTTTTGTTGAGAATCATAGTAGTAGAAAATTTCATGCCTCTGAATCTAGGATGGAATCTTTTCTGTTTGTAGTCAGTGTTTTCCAGAGAAACAGCACCAATGGTGCATGCATAGAGAGACTGGAGATCCAGGGAAGAGCTGATGTTGCCGCTTGAGTCTGAAGGTAGAATTGCCTCTTTGTGGGGGGCGAACACTCCTTCTTAATACCTTTAACTGATTGGATGGGGCCCAACTATGTTATGGAAGGCAGTCTGTCTGTTGATTTACATTTTAGTTTCATGTAGAAAAATACCTTCACAGAAAACATCTAATGCTTGATTTAGATACCTGAATACTGTGGCCCAGCCAACCTGACACATTAAAATTAACCATCACACTGGTGAAGATGCTGAATTTGCTTATAATTTTGATAGTAATAATGGAATGTCTGTGTGAATTACAAAATGGTGCATATGACTGAATTCTTTCTTCAGTGAGTTTTGGGAACCAACCTCTGCCTTTGCTGTGAAGAAAGCCTGATCCTGTACACAGGATGAAACACAAGGACTTTTGCCTAAAGATCAAAAGAAGATAGGTAATTGTCTATTTGAAGAAAAACATAATGCTAGCAAAGATTCTTGTATTCTAAAGGAGGAATGTAATCACCTTCACCAGCCATATCCCTACAGAGGGCCAGTTGGATGTAGTGGCACATTTTCAGGGATTATGAAAAGGTCTTGAGGTTCACTTTCTTTCGGGTTTGAGTATTAGTAGTAGTTACAAGTTACAGACTCGACAATATGTTATTAAGGTTTTTTCCTCTCCACTAAGTTTTATACTGAAGTCCTTTAAAACTAATCTTATTAATTCATTTAAGGTTATATAGATTGGTTCCTTACTATGAACAATATTGAATTTAGCTCTTGCTTTTCTCCTTTCTCTCTCCATTTAATACCGGGTACTTTGTTCCAAGTAATATTCTTTTGCTTGGTGAGCTTCTTATACTTTACGTATTCTTCTTTCATCCCCCTTTTCAGAGTAGTGTTAACTGTATTTTCAGAGCAGGTAATAGTTAAATACTACTCTATTTCTCTTGTTCCTGTGTTTGTTCTATAGTAAGAGATATTCATTGCTTACTATCAGCTCTGTGCTGAAACTTTTCTAAGTGTTCTTTCTTTTTTTCCCTCTTAATATTTATTTATTTGGCTGCAGCAGGTCTTAGTTGCGGCACGTGGGATCTTTAGGTGTGGCATGTGGGATCTAGTTCCCTGAGCAGGAATCGAACCCCGGCCTGCTGCATTGGAAGCACGGAGTTTTAGCCACTGGACCACCAGGGAAGTCCCCAGGCGTTCCTGATTATCTGAAACTCTGTCCTGTACAGTCGTCCCTTGGTGTCCGAGGGGGATTGGTTCCAGGACCCTTCACACCATACCAAAATCCATGGATGCTCAAGTCCCCTATATAAAATGGCATAGTATTTGCACATAACCCACATAAGTCCTCCCATATACTTCAGATCATCTCTAGATTACTCATAATACCTAATACAGTGTAAACACTATGTGAATGGTTGTAAATACAATGTAAATGACAGGTAAATTGTTGCCTGCGTATGGCAAATTCAAGTTTTGCTTTTTGGAATTTTGGGATTTTTCTATCCATGTTTGGTTGAATCTGAGGATGTGGAACCCATGGATATGGATGGCCAACTGTTAACTTCTTCAGGAAGCATTTGTGAGAACAGTATTCCCCGCGTTCTTATGTGTTCACACAGTTTTATCTGTATACTTTTACTTGGAGGTCAGTATAGAATTCTTGGCTGCCTGTAAAACCCTCACCTCACATTTTCTTTCCTGAGAACCTTAAGTTTGTCACTCGGTTATCTGGTGGCACACGGTGTCACTGTGTGATTTTCTTTTCCTTACACATGTGATTATCCTTACACATGATGCAGTTCTTTTGCTTGGATGCCCACGAGATGTTATTTTCTTTAAAGTTTGTTTGTTTCACTAGACTGTCTTAGTGTCAGTAGTTCTGGGTCAGTTTTCCCAGGGGCATGTGTGTACATTTAAGTCTTTTATTTCTGGATATTTTTCTTGAATTATTTTAGTATTCTTTCTGTTCCTCTGATTTTAGCTTTTGGGTGATTCTGTTACATGGAAGTTGGAATTTCATATCTGTTCCCATCTGTCTCTTTTTTATTATCTGTTTTCCTTAAATGCCCCATGGTGTCAATTTCTTCCATGTTCCTCTAGTTTAGCCTTCATTTCTGAAAAGTTTTCAAATTGCTGCTTGTTTGTTGACTGTGTCTGATTTTTCTCACATCTGCTCTTGTGTAGCTGTCTCTCATCTGGGCTCTTATGTTTTTGATGTAAGTTCCTCTTTCATGGCCTCTGTTATGTGCATAATGTTAGGTGGTAATTTCCATCTGCCTTGTGGGCATATTTTTGGGTTTGCCTCAGTTGCCCATTGGTGCCACCATGGTTCTCTCCCGAGACTTTTGTACATGAGAAGGGGTGAGAGTATTCCAGGACAGCTATCCTTGCTGCAGAGCTCTTCAGTATTCCCATGGCATACTCAAGTTTCTCTGTATAGTCTCCTATGTGATACCTGTTGAGGTCGGCCTCCTTTGGGCCCACCCTGTAAGCATCTGAACCTCATCTTTCCTTTACCCACGGGCCTCACCCTACTCAGGATGTTATTCTCAGTATGTGTCCTCAGTTCAGGCTCTGCCTTTCCTGGAAGGCCATTTGGCTGGGTGTTTGCAGAGACTTAAGGGCTGGGTTAGACACAGCGTTTTCTGGTCTCATGTCCTGCATATAACCTTTTGAACCCTTTTACAGTCCAACTGGAGAAGTTTTCCTTCTGAGGTGTTCCCCAAATGGTGTTCCCTATCTTGCTTAGGTAAAGGACTGTGTCAACTGATTCTAGGCCTCCTTGAGACAGCTTTAATATCTTGTTGTAACCTGTTTCTCTGTTTCACGAAACACTAAGTTTACCAAGCTGGTCTACTTAAAATATATACAACTGTAGTTTTAAATATTACAGGCTACAATAAATTACTTGTTTTTAAAAGTTTATTTGTATTTATGCCATTTGTTCACCACTTTTATTTGTGGTTTACCAGATGAGAGCTTTATGCCCACATAAGCTTTGGGTTCTTATGAGTGGGTTCTTTTCTGCTCCCTAAATTTTTTCATTCTTGGCATATAGCAGCATCCATGTGCCAGCATGGCTTTGGCCTTCAGCTTGCGTTCAAGCCAAGTCTTGTCCCTTGTCTCTGGATTTCTACATGAAATGAAGATTTTTTTCCCTGATACTGAGAGCCAGGTGTATTACTTGTAAACATTGTATGTAGATTTTTCGATTGTTTGTAATTGAGAAAGAATGTAGTTTGGTGTTGCTTCAATAATTTTTAATACTACATTAAGTATTTGTTACAAATTTAAGTGTTGAAGGTTATGTTTTCTAGAGAAGTAATGATAGTATAAATGCATGGATAGAAGCCAGCCTGGACTCCAGTTTAAGAAAAAGTTAAATGTCTAGTTTATTCTTATTGCTTAAGCCAGTGAGGACAAAATTATGTGGGCATTAGAATGGGTGAAATTGAGTTTCTTTTTAATGAGAAATGGATTTCTATTTTATAAAGCCATATGCATGTGTGGTTATTTCATGTAGTCAGCCCTTGTCTTTCTTTGATTAATTTGGATAATTGTGAGTTGATTGAATTAAAGGAAACTCAGAAAGCTGAAAAACTGATACTTAATTTTAAGGCTAAGTTGCTATTGACTAGTTGTGTTTTTCTGCATGTCCACAGTTAGGGTGCACAAGAAGCTTCTATTGCTAGAGACAGGCCCCACCTGTGAGCCACCACTGCACGGCTGTGGGACTGGGAGATGGCTGCCTGTAGCCACCTGAACCCCGAGTGTGGCAACATTAGCTAGCATAGGACCCGGATCATCTGTGATGGGAGCATGCTAGCTAGCAGTAGTTGTGTTGGTAGGAGTGCATACTTTTGAGATGATACCTTACGTGTGTATATGTGTGAATACAGAAAACATCGGAGCAGTGTGGGGCCGAGCAAACCTGTTTCCCAGCCCCGGCGGAACATCGTAGGCTGCAGGATTCAGCATGGGTGGAAAGAGGGGAATGGCCCCATCACCCAGTGGAAAGGAACCGTTCTGGACCAGGTGCCTGTAAATCCTTCTTTGTATCTTATAAAATACGATGGATTTGACTGTGTTTATGGACTAGAACTTAATAAAGATGAAAGAGTTTCTGCGCTTGAAGTCCTCCCTGATAGAGTTGGTAAGTTCTCTTTACTGTTTGTGCATTATATGCTTTAAAAATGATTATTGAAATGGATGCTTTTTGATTATTAGCATTACTGGTATTTTTTTTAATTGGAGCATAAGTACTTCTGATACACATTTAAATCAGTCACCTAAAACCACAAAAACTGCTCAGCAAATGTTCTAAAACCAAAGTTCAAGGAACTGTGAAGGATATAAAGACGTATAAAATTGTTCCCCAAGAATTCGACAGTCTAATAATTTCTAATATGATTATTTCCCACATTTTGCTCAGTTTATCTGGACTCTGGTGAGTAAGAGTATTTCTCATTAGCTCAAATATTCAATGTGCTCATTTCATCAGATTATAATAGCTCAGAAAAATTTCATGTATTTATTTTAGGATCTTTATGTGAAGTGAATTTTTATCATTGTGTATTATATAAGTGATAATTGTACCTTCAGCCAAAATTTAAGCAACCAAAACATGTGAACTCTGTTACAACATTTTTGGGGTTCGTTTGTACAAGGTTTGTGGGAAATGAATGGCTTTTTTAATGTCATACAAATCAGTTTTGCCTTGCATACCTTAGGTTCCTTAAGGCATAAGGTGTCAGTTAAATAATAATGACTGGTTTTATTTTTAAGAATAAAATAAAATATGATTTTATTCTTAAGATCAATGGAATACACCCAAGTTGTTACTTTCTTCAGAGTATTTACTTTGAAATGTTTTCTTATTATTATTACAGTGATGCTGCTATTGCTTGAATCTGGTTTATGCTTTTGGAATTGTCCGTAGAAGCCTATATATGTACAAATAAAGCCTCAGCAGATCTGCACTTGAAGGATAGAAATTTGGGATCAAATTGTCAAGGGAAGACGCTTACCTAGCCCCCCTTTCCCCCTTTGTTTTTGCCATTGTGTTCCTGGAACACATGCTTCCTCATCAAGTTAACTTTGCCAGAGCAGCAAGTTATTTTTTTAATCCTTGCTTTAGATAGCAAACACTGTCTTTATTCATCTTGTATAAATATAGTTCAGCTTTCACAGAAATCTTTCTTTAAATTTGTATTTTTAACCAAAGGTAACTAATTATGTAATAGTAAATCTTTGGCATTTTAGTCTAAGTTCAGCTGAACACATTCTTCCTCGTGAAGCACATCCTCTTTTCTCCTGATCTTGACATCAGTCCATTTTCCACATTAGAAATTAACATTGAAGAATCTTCCCTTCAGGGCTTAAAAAGTATTATCCACACCTTTATATCAATTATTTGTGCTCAGTAATTATCATACATTCTTTTTCTGACCCAGAATTTTAGTTTCTGACCCCTTCAAGGGCAAGGCTGCTAGCTTACTTGAAATTTACTGCATTCTGCCACATGACCTGTGTTAGCTCTGTTGTCATCATAGGACAGAAGAAACCTTTTATCTTGATAAAAAAGTGATTTGACTAAACCAAAATATCTGAAGATATATGAGTATCTCTGGTGATGGGATTTAAGGGTTTCTTAATGTTTTTCTTTCTACTTCTGGGCCATCTCTGTTTCCAACAGTAGATATGGATTGCTTTTGTAAACAGAAAAGCAATTTAAAAAAGGAAATCCAAAGACCTGTGTGCAAAGCAGCAATATGTTACATGCCTAATTTAATTAAGAGTTAACTGTGGTATTCCCTGTGATACTTTAGTCTGAAAATTTATTTGGACTACATTTATGTTTCATGTAGGAAGAAAATGGTCTTTCCTAATTTGCTTAAGGCAGTACATTAAAGTTACAGTTTTGTTTTCCTTAAGCTAAAGGTGGAGAGAAAAGTAAGTCAGTCAACCCAAAAGCATGTGATGTCACAGAGTACCAGTTCCCAAAGTGTAGTCTGAGGACCCTTGAGGTTTCCAGAGGCCAATTCAGGAGGCTTATTAGGTCAAAATTAATTTTCATAAAAATCTTAAGATATAATTTGCCTTTTTCACTCTCATCCTTTCACAGTTATACACTGGAGTTTCCCACTATTTGGAAGATCTGCATAACTCAGTGAATACAATATTTTCTATATGAGCAGTGCATGATGTTACCAAATCATATATTGGTGCAAGATCCATTCAAAGACCGACAGATTTTTTATGTTGTGGTAAAAACACAAAACATTAAATTTACTACCATAATTATTTTTAAGTATACAGTTCAGAGGCATTAAGTATATTCACATTGTTATGGAATAGGTTTCCAGAAATTTTTCATTTTGCAAGTCTGTAATTCTTTCCCCATTAAAACAACAGCTACTCTTTTCTGCCTCCCACTGGCCCCTGGCACCCACCATCCTGTTTCTATGAATTTGATTACTTTAGATACATCATAAGTAGAATCATGTAGTATTTGTCTTTTTGTGACTAGATTCTTTCCCTTAGCAGAATGTCCTCAAGATTCATCCATGTTGTAGCATGTGATAGGATTTCCTTTCTTTCTAAGGCTGAATAATATTCCATTGCATGTGTATACCACATTTTTTTCCCCATTCATCCATGATTGGACACTTGGGTTCCTTCTGCCTTTTGGCTGTTGTGAATACTGCTGCTGTGAACATGGGTATACAAATATCTCTTTGAGCCCTTCTTTCAGTTCTTTTGAGTATTTAACCAGGAATTCTGAATCATATGGTAATTTTGTGTTTAATTATCTAAGGAGCCTACATACGTAATATTTTCCATAGTGTTTGTTAACATTTTACAGTCCCACCAACAGTGCCCGAGGGTTCCAATTTCTCTGCATCCTCACCAATATTTGTTATTTTCTGTTGGTTTTGATTTGCATTTCTTTGATGATTAGTGATGTTAAGAATCTTTCATATGCTTTTTGCCTGTTCGTATGTCATTTTTGCAGAAATGTCTGTTCAAGTCCTTTGCCCACTTTTTTGATCAGGTCACTTGATTTTTTTGTTTTGTTTGTTGTAGAGTTGTAGGCGTTCTTTATGTATTCTGGAGACAAATGAATTTTAATTTAATAGTGTGACAGAAGTTTATTGATAATGATTTCAGATTCTACATTGCAATTAACCTTTAAGGAAAGCTACCACTTGTTGAGTTTTGATGTGGTATCATAGAAGAATACCTAGAATTATCTGAACACTAATAAAATATTTTTTCAACAGCATATCTTTGTGATTTTATACACCAACTAAAAGTACATACAACAGATTGAATGCTGAAACAGATATGAGATTCTAGCTGTCTTTTTTTGTTTTTTTTTTTTTTTGGTGGTACGCGGGCCTCTCACTGCTGTGGCCTCTCCCGTTGTGGAGCACAGGCTCCGGATGCACAGGCCCAGCGGCCATGGCTCTTGGGCCCAGCCGCTCCACGGCATGTGGGATCTTCCCGGACCGGGGCACGCACCCGTGTCCCCTGCATCGGCAGGCGGACTCTCAACCACTGCGGCACCAGGGAAGCCCGTAGCTGTCCATTTTTAAAGCTAGACATTTCTTACTAATTTTTTGTTAGAAAATATTTTTCATTAAAAATGTGTTTCTGTAGGTATTTTAACATATTTTTAGATATGTCATGTATAATTTCTAAAATAGTTGGTACTGATATTTATCATCCATATAAACAAATGCTCAAAAACTTCTAAGAATGTAAAGGAGTCCTAAGATGAGAAAGTTTGATAACTTCTGGTATGAAGAAAACTAGTGGGATTTTGCTATAGTGTCATGCACAGTGGGGAATTCTATGTTATTTTGGGTAATTATTGCATACTTAAGCAAAGAAAACTACCGTATGTGTTTACAGTGTCCTTCTGATAAAATTGGATAGCAGTATCTTTACCAAGAAATTCTAATCTTTGTTCCTTTGAACTTTGACAAAAATAGGACTCATGAGTAAGAAGTGCTAATTTTTTTTTAAAGATAATTGTCTAAAATGTGAGGAATGGATAAATCTTAAAATCAGTAGGTTCCTCCATAATTTTCCCAATATTAAAAAAGAAAATGAAACTTGTAATTTTTCACCTATGTCTTTAATGTAGAGCAGGGCTGCAGAGGGCTGTTGATACACCAGTAGGGAGGCTTGTGTTCCTAATCACACAGGCCATCTAGAACAACCTGCTTTCCTCTGAAATAATTTATACAACAAATGTTGAACCCCTGTGATCACAGTATTGGAAACAAGATGGGAAAGGCCTTTGCTTTCATCACTGTGCAGTCTAAAAGCAAGTAAGCAAACATGTAAAACAAGATAACTGCAGAGAGTGGTAAATGTCTTTAAGAAATCAAGCTCGGTTAGGTGACTGATTGTTGGGGCTATTTTCACCGGGTGGTCCTGGAAAGCCTCTGGGAGGACATCTGCTCAGGAAGAGCCAGCCCCTGAGGATGTGGGGGTCGTAGTTAGCCCAAGGGTATCCCAGGAAAAGATGCCCATGCTGCTGAGGTGTAAGGCAGTCAAGCAGTATGTGACGAGCAGGAGGGCAGAGGGCTGCCAGGGGATGATGGCCGATGTGCTGTGGATCTGGAGAAGCAGTTCGTTATTCAAATTATGAAAGGAAAGTGCTGGAGTATTTTAAGCAAATGACCAACACAATCTGGTATAACGGCCACAAATATCACTCTGATTATTGTAAAAAATAGATTGTAGGGGCAAGAGTAAAAACCTATGCCTTGAATAGGTTAATACCTTGGTTTTCATAAGTGGTCAATGGTTATATAAGATATTTAAAAGGCAAGGTGGGTAAAGGGTATATGGGAACAATATTATTTTTGGGACTCTTCTGTAAGTCTAATTCTATCTCATAATTTAAAATAATTATCGATTAAACAATAACAAAAAAACACTTTATACCTTGAATAAACTAAAAGTTTTAATTAGGTACAGTACCAAGAACAGATGAATTCAGAAAAAAAAGAAAAAAGCAGATTCTTTCACGTAAACCATTGTTTGCTTTTTTGTCCCCAGCAACATCTCGAATCAGTGATGCACACCTAGCCGACACAATGATTGGCAAAGCAGTGGAACACATGTTTGAGACCGAGGATGGCTCTAAAGACGAGTGGAGGGGAATGGTCTTAGCACGCGCCCCTATAATGAACACATGGTTTTACATCACCTATGAAAAAGATCCTGTCTTGTACATGTACCAGCTCTTAGATGATTATAAAGAAGGCGACCTTCGCATTATGCCCGATTCTAGTAAGTATAGATTGACAACTTTTATTTTTGATAATTCAAAAATAATTTGATAAATCAAATATCTTTAGAGCAAGATATTTGATTAACTCTTGTGCAGATACATTTAAAAATTTTAATTATTAGGGTTAAGTGATTATTCTTTTAGTCATGCACAAAGCATAGGTTGTGAAATTTTTACCCTTTTGCCAAGAATAATTTACTTTCCCTGTTCTGGACTTTGGACTTTCATATGAATGGTGTATATAATGTGGGATCCTTTGTGACTAGCTTCTTTCACTCAGCTTATGTTTTCAAGGCTCATCCATGTTGTAGCGTGTGTCTGTATTTCATTTCTTTTAATAACCAAATACAACTCGATTGTATGGATATACTGTATTTTGTTTATTCATCTGTTGATGGATATTTGGATTTTTTTGCTTCTTTTTGGTTATTATGAAGAATTGTGTACAAGTTTCTGAGTGGACATTTGTTTTCAGTTTTCTTGGGTATATGCCTTGGAATGGAATTGATGAGGCATAGTGATCACTCTGGGTTGAATCATTTAGGCAACTGCCAGACTGATTTTCAAAGTGGTTGCATCATTTTAGATTCTCACCAACAGTGTGTGAGGGTTCTGATTTCTCCACATCCTTACCAACACTTGTTACTTGACTTTTTGATTTTAGCCATCCTAGTGGTAGTGAAATGGTATCTCATTGTGGTTTTGGTTTTCATTTTTTTTGATGACTAAAGATGTCAAGTATCTTTTCGTGTGTTATTGGCCATTTGTGTGTCTTGTTGGAGAAATATCTATTCACATCCTTCGCCTGTTTTTCAATTGCATTGTCTTTCCGTTATTGAGTCGTAACAGTCAATAGTATAGGTATAAGTCTCTTGTCAGATATGTGACTTGCAGATACTTTCTCTTATTCTCTGAGTTGTCTTTTCAGTTTCTTAAAAGTATTCTTTGAAGTACAAAAGTTTTTAATTTTGATGAAATCCTATTTTTCTAGTTTTCCTTTTATTGCTCATGCTTTTGGTGTCATATCTAATAAACCCTTGCCAAATCAAAGGTTATGAAGATTTGCCCCTATGTTTTCTTCTAAGAGTCTTACAGTTTTAGCTCTTACATGTAGGTCTTACTTGGATCTTTGATACATTTTGAGTCAATATTTGTTTATGATGTGTCATGTCCAACTTCTTTGTTTTGCATGTGGCAATCCAGTTGTCTGAAAACCACTTTTTGAAAAGACTGTTCTTTTTCCTACTGAATGGTTTTGGCACCCTTGGTAAAAATTACTTGACTATGGAGGTATGAAGATATTTCTGGACTTTGAGTTCTATTCCATTTGTCCATATGTCTATAGTTAAGCCAGTGTCACACTTGATTACACTGCTTCATAATAAGTTTTAAAATCAAGAAGTGTGAATCCTCCTTTTTCAGAATTGTTTTGGCTGTTCTTTGCAATTTCGTATGAATTTTAGAATCAGCTTGTCAATTTCTACAAAAAAGTCAGCTGGGATTCTGTTAGGTATTGTGTTGAATCTCTAGATCAGTTTGGCGGCAGCGTATTGCCGTCTTAAGTTAAGCCATTGACCCATGCGCATGGGATGTTTTTTCATTTATTGAGTTTTTTCCATTTCTATCAACGTTTTGTAGTTTTCTGAGTATACGTTTTTGCACTTCTTATAGTCCTAAGTATTTTATTCTTTTTGATGCTATTGTGAATAAAATTATTTTCTTAATTTCACTTTTGCGTAAGCCTTTTTTTTTTTTTTCTTTAAACTACTCAATAGCTTTTCCTCAAACACATGAATTCTTGGCCCTAGGCAGATATGGCTGACTGACAGACACTGGATATATTAGCAATGTAACACCATCTCTGTTCCTTTTTTTTTTAAGTTCTTCCTGTGAACAAGCCACTCATTGAATCTACTCATGTGCTCATCTGGCCCTGACTTCTGCCTTCTTAATCTTTTTTTTTTTTAAGTGCGTGTATATTTGTTTATAAATGTGTAATGGAAAGTGTTATATAGGCGGGAATTTAAATATGAGAGCATACCATAAAAACATTTCCTCCAACCTATATGAAGTTTTAAACTTTTTTTGTAGAGAAATGTCCAAAGCAAGTACTGTTGACTTGATAATAGAAAGTATGAGGTCATTTGCAGATTAAATCATTGCCTGTACCAACCACGTCTTTAGCCTCTCACTCCTCCTTTCTTTCGAGTGGTATGGAAGTTTATTTGCTGTTACTTGCTGTTGTGATGTTCTGATACAAAGAGCTCTGCAGTGGCCTCTGAGTCCTTGGCTTCTTCACTTAGGGTTACTGTAAAACGTATGGCGATCATGTGTTCGTAATTTCTTTGTACACATGAGGTGCCACAAAAGTGTGGTGTGGTATGATGTTGCTGCTTGATGGAAGAGCACTGTTGAAGAAGAGTTCAGCTTAGATTTCCTCTTTACTTCCTTTTTTTAAAGAACTGATAACACTATGCTCAGGTGGTTTGTTTGTGTTGTGTGAGATCAGAATAGCAGGTTTCAGATTATGCCATTCAATGAGAGAATTTATTATAATCAAAGAGGCAAACTACTGTTAATACAGATACATGATATGATCCAAACCAGGATACATGTGAAAATAAAAAGGTGCACTGCTAACCATTGTGTCAGGACTACAGGCATAAGCACTGACTGTCTTGGGCAAACCAGGATACCTGGTTGTCCTACTTGAAGGCTCTCTGTTACTACATGGATAAGAGCTTGAGTTATTCAGGACCTGTTAGGGGTTTCTTAAAATAGAATTGTAACTGCCTAGCTCCATCCCCTGGCTACCCTTTTTTGTACTTTGTTTCTTTATTGTTGGCAGTGATGGTTTGTTCTCATTTTATGTGTATTCCTAGAATTTACAGAGTTCTTGCTAGGTCATAGGGCGGGCAGTGTTTTCCAACACTCAGATTTTCTTGGGGGTTTCTCAAAAAGTACAGGTGCCTCAGCCATCCTCTGAGATTCAGTTGTAATTGGTCTGAGGATGGAGTTCACTTAGCACCTATTTTTATAGCACAGGAAATCTCTTTTATTTTGAAACTGGGTTAAGAGGACCATGTGTGATGAAATGAAGTTGAGGGGAAAAAAGCTTTAAGGATTCACAGGATAAGACAGGAATACTTAGGCATTTAGGCACATTCTCAGTAATCCTAGTAGGTATTATCTGCTTTGAAACTCTTTCAAAGGAAAACAGCCTTATTTTTAAGAAGCTATAGAACACAACATTGTAAATCAACTATACTTCAATAAAATTTTTTTAAAAAAGAAAGAAGTTGTATAATTACATTTGATTCTTGAACAGCTTGGGGGTTGGGGAGACTGATCCTCCGCGCAGTTGAAAATCTGCATATGACTTATGGGCAGCCCTTCGTATCTGCAGTTCCTCTGCATCTGTGGATTCAACTAACTGCAGATCGTGTATTTACTATTGGAAAAAATCCCTGTATAAGTGGACCCATGCAGTTCAAACCCCTGTTGTTCAAGGGTCAACTGTATTTAGTTTTTTTCTTGACCCTTTCCTTCTTTTAGTCCATCCCTCTTTAGGTAATTATAGCTATAACTAAATATAAGCCAAAGAAATTTCTGGTTATGATTTTCAAAATCATTTACATGTCTAGCTCTTGGGGATCAGCACACTGTTTTTGTAAATAAAGTTTTATTGGCACACAACCACACCATTCATTTATATATCATCTGTGGCTGCTCTCATGTGACAACAATACAGCTGAGTAGTTGGTACAGAGACCGTATGGCTTCAGGCCTAACATATGTATTGTCTGGCCTTTGAAGGAAAAGTTTGCTGACTCTTGGTCTAGAAAATCAAGGTGAATTCAGGATATTAAAAAAAATTTTTTTTAATTATTAAAATAGATATGTGAGTTGGTGTGTATCTAAAAATTGACTCTAAATTCTCTTTTTTCCCCCTTTTAAATACAGATGATTCACCTCCAGCAGAAAGGGAACCAGGAGAAGTTGTGGACAGCCTGGTAGGCAAACAAGTGGAATATGCCAAAGAAGATGGCTCTAAAAGGACTGGCATGGTCATTCATCAAGTAGAAGCCAAACCGTCTGTCTATTTCATCAAGTTTGATGATGATTTCCATATTTATGTCTACGATTTGGTGAAAACATCCTAGATGTCATCACGAACTTTGCCAAATTTGTGGAACTCTTAAATGTATAATTTGTAGACATAAAGACTTGATTGCTTTCCAGTTTAATGAAAGCTTAAATGTCCCTGCGAACCCACAATCTCTGCCAGCAGAACTGGTTTTGTTCTGAATAGTACAGATTTATGTGAACACAAAGCATTTTGTGTAAGGAACTCCTTCCTCTTAAAAGAAGTCTGTCTGTTTGGAAGGGAGTTACAGGCAAGTCTGGTAAAAGTTAAGCTAGTATCATAGTCATTTAAAACTGTAGTAGATCTTATCCACTTTCCCCTTCACGCTTAACACTGTTATTCTGCTGCCACAATGCAAGCATAGTTTGGTATTTTTGTTATTGCCTTTTTTTGAGATATATATGTATCTATATCTACCTATCTATCTATATCTGTGTGTATACATATATAATGTATATATACATACACATAGATCTGTGTGCACGTGCGCACGCGCGCGCACACACACACACACACACACACACACACACACACACACTTCGTGGGCAGTCCTTTCTTTGTGGGTTGGAGTGGGGGTTACATAATTTTCTCCAGTTTAACAGGAGTGCTGACCCAAGCCATTTGTATTTAGTGTATTCATTGTATTACTGCTGTTTATTTAAAATTAAATTTGGGCACAGGAAGCACATCGGGACATTCAGCTTATTTTGAAAGTCAAGTTCAGAGTACCATTTCAGTCTGGAGGCTTTAAACTGTAAATTCAAATATGAATCACCTGTGAACATTTAATGACCCACATTACAATTTTACAAAACAGTTAGAAATCTGGGTAAAAGGCTGCCTTTAATTCTAAGCTTTGTATATTATTTGTTTACATTTTTTATCATAAATACTTCTTTTTAAGCAAAGCCCAAGTACTTGGTCCACATAGTGTAATGCCAGGTGTATTTTGGATGGCACATTTGGTCCATTATTTGTACAAATTAGTAATCTGGAATTTTAGTACACGGATTTAAAAGGCAACAGTATATCAGCGGTTTATGTGTATTTGGTAAGTTCCTGGAAGAACGTAGTGCTTTTATATTAGAAATGTAAGCTTAAGAATGACATTGTTGCCTTTTAACAAGTTCTCTGGGATACCTTTATTTTTATTACTGTTATTACTGATATATGATTATGGTCAGAAGGCTTTTCCCCCTTGGCTTTTCCCCTCGAAGAATGTCTAGACAAATAACAGCTTAAATTCCTGACACCTCTTGTGGTGCTGTATGTTCTTACTCATGGTATGCTGTTGATGTGGATTCATTCCATTTGGTGGATCCTGCCACATCAGGGTCAGTCACCTGCACTGGCTTGTGGGTGTGACTGATAGCAGCCCTTAGCCATTGAATCCTTTCCTGCAAGGTTGTTTTAACTAAAATAGAACTGCAAAAGTGGTTCATTTAGCAGCAGAACATCAGTCTATCACTTTGTTTTGGATGATCCCTGGCAGTTTGAAAGCTAGGAGAAAGATGATATGTGAAACCAGTCTTGTGGAGATTGAAAATCTTACCTCTGATTTGGGCAGAAAGCTTAAATGCATATGAATCTCAGTCAAACACCAGGTCTGTGTGACGTCTGTCATGGCTGTTCTTGATGTTAAGAGATTCTGTAGTTTCAAGGCCGCGCTCTGCATGGTTTGTGTGATGCCCATTTTTGCCTTCAGGAAGGCTGTGCCTTGTTGTGCTGGTGGGTGGTAACCTCGCACACCATGTAAATACAGCACCCCAGTTCTCTCCAGCGTGCCCAGTGCCTCACTGAGGGCAGCCAGGGGTGAGCTTCTCCATGCAGTGGGTACCCAGGTCTTAGATGTTCCTCCTGTGCTTGAAACAAGTGTCATGCTACAGATCTGTCATCTGTTCTCCTGGAGGCTCTTGTAAGAGTTCCTGCATGTGAATCTCAAGGTTGAGCCCAGCTCCCTGTGCCCAAGTGGACACATGTGGCCCAGAGAGTGTGTTGTCCAGCGTGCACTGCATGAACAGGACACAGTGACTTCAGACTGAAAAACAAAGTCCTTTGGAGGTATCCTGAGGGTTGGGTCAGTTGAGTTGAAACATTTCTGGCATTACTTAATGACTTGCATTGTGGTTTTTCTGCAAGTACCTTTAGCAACTTTTAATACCACGTGATCTCTCTAGATGAATGTGACGTGATTTATTATCATCATTATTTTAATCATTGTTCCATTTATTGCCTTTAGGGTTGAAGGAAGGGGAAGGGGTCTTTTTTTTGTTGTTTTTTCCTTTTTTTTTTCCCATTCTTTTTTCTTTTGGTGGCTTAAACCACACTTCCTGATGCCATGACTAACTCTGCTCCCCAGCCGAGTATTTCAGGCTTCGTCTAGGCTCATGTTTCAGATCTGCATGCATTGCTTGCATTTTCCTGGTATCGGAATGTTGGTTCCTTGTTCTAGGAATACAACATTAATTTCCAAAATTATCATGGGACTTGTGACAACACAAGACATGAATCTCTGTATAAAATGTATTGGCCTTTCTCATTGACCTGCTATAGTATTATTGTGTCGTGTGTGTGTGCGTGCGTGATGTCTGGCTGCCATGTAAAGCTTCAAAGGAAAACCTTAAAAGCAGACCATCCTTTTTTGCATGCTCTATTCTAAGTAGAATGTTCAATGTAACTAACTAAAATTGCATGTTAAATATATTTAGGTTTTTTGTTTTCTATCTTTGTTTTTATTTGGTTTCAGTTTCTGTATATTTGCTTAACTGTGCTGTTTCAGTGGTTGTAGGATAAAGATGCACTGGTGAAGCAAATGTAGTGCCAACAGAAGGTGATTTTCCAGTTGTGTATGTCATGCAGCATTTGAAGGGACTGTGCATTCTTAAAACAATCACAGTTGCTTCTAAACCAGATTTCATTTCTATTATTGTTTTACGTGCCAAACCCTGAAGTGCATTGGGCTTGAATCTCTGAACGCTGTGGACCCATTAGAAGACTGTTTTGATTGTCACAAATTGTAGTGCCTGAAGACATTCTTGAAGCTGATTGTCTTAAAAAAAAAAAAAAAAAAAAAGACAGTTCTCCAAAGACAAAACAGGAATTATTGTAACAGAAAATAATTATGGTCAAAATGTCTGTGGTTCCTTGGAAATGCTGCGCTTTTTGTATTTTCCATCATTAGTGCAGTTCGAACGAATGTGTATAGTTCAGAGGTCTTCGTGTTCGCATTTTAATATTAGGTAAATGACCTCATCTTTCAAGCTTGAATTCATTTTTAATTTTAATTTTATTTTATACAATGTGTAGACAGTTCCCTGTTCTCTGCATTTAGAAGTATAAACAATATAAATCTGTTCATTCTGTAAGTAATTTTTATAATTATGATGTAACTCTATCCTATCCTTAAAACATTTAAAATAAACCCTTTATGTGCAACTTTTGACTGTAAATTTTGTGCTTATGAGCAAACTGTGATGTGTTAAACGTGCTTCTGAAAAAGTTTTTGAAGTTTTACTTGAAGATTTTAAGAGACCTTTTTTCCCTCTTTTCACCAAATGTAAATGTCAGATATATATAGGAACAGAAAGAAATAGAATTTTTATTTGAATGATAATTAATAGTACCTGTAAAGAAAGGGAGCAATAATCAGTAGCCCCAATATATTATATAGGCCAAAATATGAAAGTTTGTGATTAGCAATTAATGAGAAATTTCAATTTATCATAAAATTTTAAACTTAAAAGAATTGTTTTAAATAGAATTAAATAATGTGTGTTTTATACTTTCACATCTTTTCTTGCTATAATTATATATTGCTTTTATTAATACTTAAATACCAACTAGTGAAATTCTGCAGTGAAAAAATCTCCTTTTTTTTTTTTTCCAGTAGTAAGGACAAAGACATGTAGGTAATACTGGAACTATATGTACTCTATATTTTATCTTCCTGGATAATTTTATCAGTGAGAGGGAAAAGTAGAGTTTATGGTATGCCTGCCCTTAATTAGATTCATTTTTTATGTTTCCCTGTTTGGCCCAAGGATCCGTGGTTAAAGCTAGGACGGGACAGGTCACTTTTGTTGCGGCCAGAGTGGCTGGGGAGGCTTGGCATGGCAGCTGCAATGACTACTGCTGAGGCCCTGGCCAAGGGGATTCAGGACCACCTCTCAGACTCTGGTGGGAGGAGTCGCAGACAGGTGTTGGGAGAAGATGAACCTGGAAGCACACGTGTTCACCCTGGGCGAGATCTTACAGTCTTCTTCCTGAAGGTAAATCACTCATTGCAGTATCGAAGGTACAGCTCAGGAAATATTTTCCCCCAAAATAACAAAGCAAGCTTAGTCGAAAGGTTGGCGGTTGCTGACTGCTGTTTGTAAACTGAAGAACTAGGTCTAGAGCAGTCGCCACTATTGGAGAATTGCAGGGATGGGCTTGCTTTCCATTGTTTCTTCACTTGGTACAGTCACAGCTCTGTGATAATAAAGCATTTGACACTAATAAAGCACTAGCAAAAGTGCTTAGTAAGTACCTTGCCAAACACCTTCTGTTTTTTTGTTTTTTGACCATGCCATGTGGCATGCGGGATCTTAGTTCCCCAACCAGGGATCGAACCCATGCCCCCTGCAGTGGAAGCGCAGAGTCTTAACTACTGAACTGCCAGGGAAGTCCCTTCATTTAATTCTTAATACTGTGAGGAAGGCATGACGTTTTTCCATGTTGTGCTGTTGTAAAAGGAGTGAGGGTTGAGTACCTTGTCCAGGATTACAGAGGCCATCAGGACTCAGACCTTCAATGCCTGTGCCCAGGCTCCAAGCTGCTGTGTTCACACCTCAGAATTAAATTACTAAAGTGGGGTGATTTGATTTGAATAGTCTATGGTCCAGTAATTTCTATGGATAATTTTTTGTAACCTTATTTTGTACATTGATAGCAAAAAGTATTTTATTTCCAAGTTGCATAATAAAAGGTTTTATATTAAGTCACTAGAATGTAGAAATCTGTCTCTTTATAGTGAGAATTGTAACCCAAAGTTATAATAAATATAGCTAATAAAAGGTATAAAAATAAATATCTTTTATTTGGAGAGAAATTATACTGGAAATATTTAAATAATTTCCATCACAAGAATGTAGATACTATTTTATATTTCAGACACTTTAAACATGTCATTAAGTTAATATTCTTATAAAACCTAGACTTCTTATGCTCCTTCCTAGTTTTCACAGTAATTGTCTTATGTCATTAATATACGTGTGTGTGTGTGTGTGTGTGTGTGTGTGTGTTTAAGTTTTTAGGCTGCTGAATTTCGGAAAATTAGGTGAGTCTGTAAACTGTTTCTCCAGACATTCTAGGATAGTCTCTGCCCCTGTATGGGCCCTAAAACTCGTAGGTTTTGGTAACTCAGTGGCAGATGGTCTTCGGGTACTGCCTTGGCACATCATTTTGCCTAAAAATGACATTGCATTCTTTCTGCTTAATTTTTATGTGAGGGCACTGGACCAGGTAGCGCATTGACCCCTGTCAGCTCTCGCAATGGTGACACAGAGGCGTGGGCCCTTTCCATGCATTTCTTTTTTACGTTGGCTATTAACAGTAGGTGAGTAGGCTGACATGTGTACTGTGGGCGTGTTCCTGCTTCCGCTTTATCTCCATCCTCTTTCATTACTTTCAACTTATGCTTTGAAAATTCATGCTCTGGGGGAACATTAGAGCTTGAAGTACCATGTGAACTACCTAAAAATCCTTTTCATAGGATTGGCACATTACACGTAACTTTAAATTCTGTGTCTTCATGTTGGAACCAAAGCAGATTATGATGTGAAAGGGACAGAAGGAAGACCAAGACCTTTTAAAAACCTTGACATTGATATGAACAGTTAACAACTGAAGATTGAAATTCAGCATTCTGAATTGTCTTCTGATACAGATTGTGAAAGTTGCTTTAAAGCTTTTGCCTTAGATTTGTCTCCTAAAGGATTTGTAAGAAATCTGAACACGACTTCTTGTGCACTGTGCATTCCCACTAGAAAAACGAGAGGAGAGTAGTCCCTGGTGACTGTGGCTTTTTTCCCAAGAGTTGTACTTTGTGTGGACTGTGTTTACTCTGTGTGTGTGTGTGTGTGCATGTCTGTTATTTACGGGGGACCTGATTTGAGCAAAGTGTTGCTTCGAGTTGCCCTGTAATACCGTGGCCAAGTAGTTTTAACCACTGCATTTGTCTTAATTTATCCCAAATCTGATTTGTCACAGGAGAAGGACAAGATTGTGGTCATTTTCAGAGCAGTCCAGCCAGCAGAAGAGAGCAGTATGTTAAGGACTGAAAAACATGTCTGAAGGGATGGAGTCCACAGTCTGCATTGTCCTACAACTAGAATTACTGCCTCTGAGCAGTTTGTGGGGGAGAGATCACACAGAGCACAGGAAACTAACACCTGTTACCAGCCGTCGCCTTAATTCACATGCATTTGTAAGACAAACAAGTAAACGAAAACAAATGTCTCAGCCGTTGTCACTGGCCCTTTTTTAAAATTTGGTAGTTATGTTTTTTAAAAAGGGTCATGCTCTGATCAAATTACATGTGGTAGACCACTGAAGGATTGTTTTCTGATACTGCTTTACATATTATATGTGTCCGTCAGCTCAGGCTGCCGTAACAAACACCACAGACTGTGGGGCTTAAACAATAGACATTTTTCTTGCTCAGGTCTAGAAGGTGAAACTCCATGGTTAAGGTGTCAGCAGGATGGTTTCTCCTGAGGCCTTTCTCCTTGGCTTGCAGACAGCTGTCCTACCTCCAGCTTCACATGGTGTTCCCTCTGTGTGTGTCTGCCGTGAACTCTTCTTGTAAGAACATCAGTTACACTGGATTAGGGCCCGCTATAACCACCTCATTTAACCTTAACCGCTTCTTTAAAGGCCATATCTCCAAATACAGTCACATTCTGAGTTGCCAGGGGTTAGGATACCAACAGGTGAATTTTGGGGTAATGCAATTTAATCCACAGCACCGTGTTAAAATTTAGTTGGGCTTTCTTACTGTTAAGCTTACAATGGAAAAGAAATCTTATTGGCAGAGCATTATTTTTGATAGACTAATTATTTTAAAAACAATACTAATTTTCTATTTTTATTTAAAAGGGATGGATAAATTTAGTGTACTAAAGAGAGCATTGAAAGAAGAGCCAAATCTCTGAGTTCTGGTTGCCCACTTCCTATCAGTATGATCTCAGGCAAATTGTTTAGCCTTTCTAACTTCTTTTCCTCATCTGTATTTGGGGAGAATCCTGCCCTACTCACTCAAAAGATGAGTGGATCCAGTGATGCTGGATGTTCGCGTGATGCAGACCTGAGCCTGATGCAGAGGGAGCGAGTCACCTTCGTGCTGGGATTTCATTGGGTGTCAGGGTGTTACACAGACAGCAGCTCTGTCATTTCAGGCCTTGCCATGATTTGCTTTGATTTTATGATCTTTGAGATCTTTTAGTTTGATACAGTTTCACTTATATAATGTCAATCGGGAAGATTTCCATTTTTATATTTTTTCAGAACAGTAGCATCTCCCAGCATATGTAAAAATTGTTGTAAAAAGCACCGTTGAAAGGTCAGTGGGATGTTCCACATTTTCCATTTTATTGTGACTAAGAAGGAGACTATGAAGATAACCTTCATGAATAAAGGTCTGCATCTGTGTTTTGCTAATGTTCTCACATTGTCGTAGGGGTCATGAACACTGAACTGCCTCTTTAGTGCTTTCGTAAAACATGGTGCTAGAGTTGGCAGTGTCAGCCAGTGGCCTGATTTGGAGTAATTTAAATAGTCTACTTTCAGAATGTTTTGCTGCCTAAGAGGGAAGTCGTATCTTTAAAACAGTACAGTTATGCCCAATGAAACGTAGCCGTTGTGTGTAATAGGAGAGTAATGACCACTGTCCTCACTCCCACCCCAAGTGAGGCCTTGATGCACTGTGTCTTTAATCACCAATGTTGCTTTTTCTCTAATATAATCTGAAATCAGTCCCTCTTTGGAAAAGTTTTAAAAGTTGATTATGGTTTGAGGGGGCGGGGTTGTTTGCAGGTATTAATTTCACCTTAGTATTTGATGTCCCATCTTTAATTAATTTCTGGTATGACTATTTAACATTGGTCCCACACTCAGGTAAAGCCAGCTGCTTTATTTAAACTGCAACCGAATTTCATTTTATTTTCATGTGTGCTCAAAAGAAATAACCATCAAATTGTCTGAGAATGGTAGCTGGCAGCTGGCGCGTAACGGTGCCATTGCTTGTGTTCTTCAGTGGGGCGCCTGGGAAAGTGTCGAGGGTGTGGACACCAAGAGCAGGATTTTGTCCTGCTGAGAAAGTGAAGATAGCAGGCTGCCTTCCTCTAAAGGAGGTGAGGGTTTAATTAAACTTCTTAAGAATGGAATTACAAATGTTGCTATGTTGCAAGTCTTTATTATAACCTGTAAACAAGTCAATTCTAACCTAATTCAGCTTTAATACTCTTCAGATAGTAGCAAAAATGTACATTTGCCTCTAGGATATTTTGTAAATGTGAATACTATACAAATAATTTCATAAGCTACCTAAAATCTTTTATGGAACAAAATAGGTATACATAGTTATTTTGCCCTTGAAAATTCTCCATCCTTAATAGTGAAGTTTTAAGAGTCCTGTGGAAGATTGCTGTTTCTTTCCAGATAATGTAAATTGATATGGTATACTGCCACCTCAGAGAGGCACCTCACTGAAATGGCTCCTAAAACTTGTGGTCACTGTTGTGTGGTTAAATTTCACCAGTACGTGAGCTATATGGTGGTTACGACTTGGGATTTTGGGGGGCACTGTCCGGTGCAGCAGCTGGACTTTGCAGGATAAATTCACAAGGCCTGGTAGAATTAGCCCTGGGCAGGTATTTGGAGTCTGGTCTCTGTTCTCTATTTTAAAACATCTCTGTGCTCAGTTTCTTTCTTTGCATGATTTTTTTTTTAACATCTCTGAACTTCTAACTTGTTTATCCAGAATAATATTATTATCTCCTGTTTTTTAAAAGCACTTAGGAAAGAGTAACTTGTTTTTGCAAAAATGCCTCAGAATAAGTGACAGTCTATACTACATTTAAACTAGCAACGTAATTCAGATAGCAATAAGCTCGTGTCTGTTCTACGTATTACTACATCGAAGTCTTCCCACTGCTCATCTGGTTTAGTGAGGTGCCTTATACCAACAATTACTTTGGCTGATGAACATGAAGCTGATGAAGGTGTTTATTCCTAACCGGTGTTCTCCCTGCTACACTGTGCTCCATGGAGGAGCTTACAACTGCCATTTAAGCATTTTAGTTGTCTGTGACACCAAAGAGTGGTGTGGTGTAGCTTTTAGAAAGAGAAAACAAAGTAAAATGTAAATTGTAGTATATTCTCAGTTTACAGTCAAAATCCTCCCAGCCGACCATTGGCCAACAGACCGTTAATACGCTGGAATCCACCAGGGCTGTTTCTGCCCAGCCTCCTCCAGTGAGGGGCTTTCTGTGAGACAGCAGGACAAACTTGTGTTCCACGTTCCAGCAGGATCCATTTGGCTGTGGTCAGGACTTGCCTGGTTGTGTTGTCATACCTGCTGCTTCTCAGGGTTTACGTGCACCTTATAGTTTATCATGAAGTGCAAGGTTAAGTTTCAAATTGTGTACCATTAATATCAGAAAAATCTAAAACCTTTTCTGCAGTTTCTGTGTCTTCATAATTTAAAATATTCTAAAATTGTTGTAATTTGTTTCCTGTTTAAAAACAGTTCTACTTACAATTTCAAGCTGAAACGGGTGAAGGCATGATTTTTGGCTAGACACCCATCTTTTTTTTTTTTAAGACACCCATCTTAACGGTTGCTCTGTATTCTTATCTCTACCTTCTTTGGAGAAAAGACCAACTTTACCAGCTTCACTTTTCTGATGTGATATTGTAGGATTTACTGGATTTCAAGACATTTTAAGTATTTTGAGGAAAGACACTATTAAGATGGGACTTTTGTATACCAAGGTATTTTAATGTTTTCCTTATACTGAGCATCCTAGGTTTAACTTAATAGTTTATATGCTCATTCAGCACTGAACTGAAGGTAAATTAGAAGTTTTTCAAAATTTATTTGAAGCCATTGTTCTAAGCTGACTGTTAATTTTTCCAAGAAAATTAAGTTCCTTTTATAGCTAACCATATTACCAAAATTCCTTTGTACTTAAGTAAATTGTCATACCTTTATTAAGCATCTTATTTCAGGATCATGTTAATATAATTTTCTGTTGATTTATTTACTTTTTATGATCTTTAAAGACAAGATTTTAAGAATCTTATGTCATGAATTTTTTCAGATGGTAAAGTCATACCTAGTTCCCTGGGTACTGTCCAGAGTATCGTTTTGAAAAAGTTCTGGTTTGAGTGACTTTGAGCAGAAAATCCCCCCAAAAGGGAAGTATATGAAAGTACATTATTGCAAAAAGGAGTAAGCTAATTCATACAGTGCCTAGGATACCTTTAAGCATTAGAAGAGACACTCTGAGCAGATTCATCTCAGGTTCACCTGAGTCTGTCTTTCAGTGGCTCTCCACTTCAGGCTGTCTGCCAGCTCCTGAGTGCCTGCAGAGTGCCTGTGAAGCTGAGGGCTTGGGCGGAGGCCCACGCTAGAGTCAGGAGGCATCTCCACTGTTCTGGCCTCCACCAGGGCCTCTTTGACTGCCTGCTGCACAGCATGTTCATAACATCGTGATTGGTGTCACAGACCAGTTGAGTTTTGGGGTTGTCACCCGTCACCCCTCATGGCATCCGTAAAGTCCAGGGAGCAGCCTGGGCCTGAGGGCCAGTGGCAAGTGTAGTCCCTGGTAAAGTGATTGTATCCAGTCTGCCGAACACTGAGGTGACACTCAAACCTCAGAGGTCAGGATGTCCACCTGCCCCCAAGGACCCTGCTGCCCAACCCCTACCCCCTCACCCCTACCCCCTGGCTGCTTCCTGGAAGGAAGAGCAGTGAGAGAACTGCTCTCTTTGCACAAAGATCTGTTGCGTAACTACTGTCTCAGTTACACTCCTATTGTGGATGGTCAGGAGGCCCCAGGAAAATGTTCACAGACAGAAGTGTCAAATCTGTATCCCAAGTGACCATGCTGGATTTACAGCCTCAGGAGTTGGTCCTACATGACTGTCAATGAAGAGTGTGTTTGATGGTGGGGTTTGCTGTGGCAGCTAAGAGCACTTCATTTTTCAACATGGGAATTCTTTCTCTGAGTGGTTCCTGGGAAGGCCACTGAGGGTCTAATTTCTCCCTTTCACTTCAGCACCACACATTGGTGACCAGGATTGCAGAGAAAAGGGCAGCTGCCTAGCTCCAGGTTGCCTGTTGGAGCTGGTGGCTAAGCAGGTACCGTGTACTGTAATGAAATGTTGGCTGACGTGACCATTTTCTCTTACACATTAGTCCCCATTCCTTTCATGCTTTTATTTTCCTTGCCTTATCAACAGTTAACACACTTTTAATGGTCTGTCATGAGCCTAAATAAGCCTTTATAGAAGATTCATTTACTTATATTAAGATTATGTATTTAAAAGGTGAGGTTCTGTAGCTTTTTTCCTCACTGTCTGACATTGTGCTTGTAACTCACCATTAAGTTATTATTCTGGAGTAGAAAGGGGTTAAAGAGCTAAGAAATAGGAATCGATTACATGTTAATTTTGGTAATCATCAGAAATGGGTGGTCTTTAAGAGTGGTCAGTAAGACTGAGAAATTGTTTCTGCTAACCCATCTTAGGCTAGTGTCTTTGAGTGCAGCATGAGAGTCAGCTACATGATCATCTGTGTGAGGGTTATTAGAAATACAGATTCCTAGGCTTCACACAAACTAAAGTTGACACTCAGGAAACTGCAATCTTAGAAGAACTCCTTCCCTACCCCTAATTTTGTGCATACTCAAGTTTGAGACCTACCATCTTGGATCTTAGGGAGTATTTAAAAATCATGGAGTTTTTGTTATTTTAATATTTCCAAGGCTGTATCTCAGGGATGGTTAGAAAATGCTTTCATGTTTCTAATGATTTTGACTTAAATCTTCCTGTTTTAAGCCTTCAGATTAATTTTTATGTCAATATACAAGTCTTAAAAGACTTTGGAACTGGGGAAATGATTAAAGTTGTTGTGTTTGGAGTTCTGTGAATGTGCTTATGAGATTGTTCAGATATCAGCACATGGCATTCCTGTGTTTGCCCATTCATGAGCCAGGCTGTGTTAGTTCTACCTCGGACCTCAGCCAGGTGACCCCTGTCTGCTGTTGCCCATTTAGGTATGACTTTCTGATGGAAAACAACCCTCAGGCTTCAGTATTCAAATGATGTTGAGAGCTTCGTCAGAAACAGAACTCAAGTCATTTTAGACTACTTCTATTCCTGAAAGGATACTCAGTAATAGTTTTAAAACAAAACAGAAAACTTGCAGGACACGGAAGTACCTTGTGCCAAAATGATTTTCACCTGCAGGATGCTCTCTCATGCTCTCACACATTGATTTAACTTTGGAAAATGAATTGATGTCATTTTATAACTTTGAAAGGTGCTTATTAATTAAAAGAAACTATTATAGGAACAAAAGAATAGTATTTTATCACAATTCATTTGCCATGTACACTTGGAATTTCTCTAAATAACCACTTAGCTGTGTGTTTCACAGAATTCTTATTTGTCTTTAAGAGGATGGAACTCAGTCTTCAAACCGTCTGAATGATGACATGGGTGTGTGTGTAGGCAGTGGCTTAATACCAAATGCATCCATGTTTATTTTCCACATAGCTCACATTGGCCTGATTACTGGACTGTATGCATAGATAGATCTTAATATGCTCAGTGTTACTTCTTAGAATCTGAAGTACAGAGCTTGAATTAGTTAACTAACAACCTTTTATATTAAATTCGTTGTTATCTTCCTGGAAGTTGGACTTTTGCAAAAACGATAGTAAGTGGATGATTAAAGAGGTGTTTGTAAAAAAAAAAAAATTTGGATATCACTTCCTAATAAGTGTTAATCACAACATAATATCAAAATATATGGGATGCAGCTAAACAGTGCTCGGAGGGAAATTTATAGCTGTGAATACTTATATTAAAAAGATCTCAAATCAAAGTCTAAGCTTCCACCTTAAAAGAACTAGAAAAAGAAGAGCAAGAATAAATCCAAAGCAAACAGAAGGAAAGAAATAATAAAGATTAGTATGGAAATCAGTGAAATAGAAAACAAAAATAGTACAGAAAAATCAATGAAAGCAATTGTTGGGTCTTTGAAAAGATCAAGTTTGGCATACCTTTAGCTACACTGACCAAGGAAGAAAGAGAAGACACAAATTACCAACATCAAGAATCAAAGAGGTCACATAACTACCAATTTTATAGAAATTAAAAGAACGGTAAGGAAATGCTGTGAACAACTTTATGTCAACACATGGACAACTCAAGTGAAATGGACAAATCTTAAGACACAAATCAACACTTTGTCAAGAAGAAATAGAAAGTTTCATTAGATCTATAACAAGTGGAGAGATTAGGCTGGAAACTAGACTTCTCTCATGAAAATAAACCCCAGGGCCAGATAGCTTCACTGGTGAATGCAATCAAACATATAAAGAAGAAATAATGCCAATCTTTCAGAGACTCAGAAAATGGAAGAGGAGGGAATACTTACTTGTTCTATGTTATGAGCCCCCTATTATCCTGATACAAAAGCCAGACAAAAGCATCACAAACACTACTACAGACCAGTATCCCTTATGAATATAGATACAAAAATCTTCAACAAATCCAATGACATTTAGAAAGGCTTAGGTTCATGGCCAGGTGAGATTTAATACCAGAAAGCCAATGAATGTATTCCACCATATTAACAGATGGAAGGACAAAAGACACGAGTCATTTCAAAAGGCAGAGGGAAAGCATTTGACAAAGTGTGACACCTTTCATGATAAAAACTCTCTTTGTCAAAGATTTCTTGTATACAACACCAAAAGCACAATCTAAAAGGTAAAATTGATGTTAGGCTCCATCAAAATTAAAAACTTGTGTGTTACAAGCCACTGTTAAGGAAAAGAGAATGCAAGCCAGACTGGAAAAAAACATTTATAAATCATATTGATAAAAGATTGGTGTTCAGAGTATACAAAGAGCTCTTTAACAAGAAGACAATCCAAGTAATAGTGCAAAGGATTTGAATAGATATCTCTCCAAGGAAGATCCACAAGTGGCCAATAAATACAAAAAGATGTTCAACATCCTTAGTCATTAGGGAAGTGCAAATTAAAACTGAGATGCCACTTCCCATGCAGAATAACTGTACCAAATAACAGTACCAAAATAGCTGTAACCCAAAGGATAGGCAATGACAAATGTTGGTAAAGATGTGGAGAAATTGGTGCAGCCCCTTTGGATAACAGTTTAGCAGTTTCTTAAAAAGTTAAATACAAATTTACCATAAGACCCTAGGTACCTAGGAAAATACACATGAAAATCGAGAAAATATGTCTACAGAAAACTTGTAAACTAATGTTTATAGAAACATTGTTCATAATAGCCCCCAAATGGAAATACACCAAATTATCATCAACCAGTGAGTGGATAAACACACTGGTAGATCCATACAATGGAACACTACTCAGATAGGAAAAGGAATGAGCTGGTACAAGCTACAATATCAGAAACATAAAACGGAGGAAGACAGATGGAAAATACCACATATTCTGTGATTCCATTTATGTGAAATTTCCTAAAAAGTAAAAACTACAGAAAGTAGATTATTGGTTGGTTGCTGGAGGCTGCAGTTGGGAATGGGGACCACCTGCCAGTGGATACTAGGAGTCGTTTTGCGTTGAGGGAACTGTTACTGATGATTGTATAACCATTTACTAAATTTACTAAAAAATTATTCACTTAAAATAGTTGATTTTATGATACATATGTGAATTATATCTCAAATAAAGCATTTAGAAGACTCCTGAGATGATATCTGAATTCTAAAAAGAAGGAAAGGTGGGAGGGACAGTTTGTGATTCTGAGTTTGGGCTGCCTGCCTGGGAATTTGTTTTTCTGACAACCTCATGGGTGATGCTTTGGTATCCAGTCTGAGGACACGGGGCTAGACCAAAGGAGGGTGTTCTAGTTTGTGACTTGCATTTGGACGAGGTAGATTGCCGAGGGGGTTGGGGGTTGTGAGCTCCATGAGTGTCATGCGCCTTTGTCCTCTGGGTCAAGTGCTGGGAAACAGCATCAGAGCTGAAGTCACGAAAAACTAAAGTTTTCTCTATTTAGGAAAATAACTGGTGGGAACCATAACGTCATCATCACAAGTGAATCATCTTGCTAAAAGGCTGAGAGGAGGGCAAGAAAACTAGAGAAAAAGCTACAAGTATTAATACTTGTGGAGCTGGGCAGCTTACGGCCCAGGCTGAGAAGCCCTTTGGGCGAATGCCCACATGTGGCCCATGGGCCCCCACGGGGCAGCAGTGGTTGGTGGTGAGTCGGTGCTGTGAGGCCTGCAGGTTTACCAAAAGCTACAGGAAGCACCTTGACGCCAGGGGGCCCCTTCTGATGCTGACAGTCTGATTCTTCCGGAGACCGAGAGCAGGCTCAATCTGGAAGAGGGAGCAGGCCCATGAGAAAGGCAGAACCAGAAGAGGCGGCTAGAAGGGAGTGTGAAAAGCCAAAAACTAAAACCAAAAAGTTAAGAATACCGAAAGCAAAAGCAGCTGAGAATGAGACCTTATACACTTTATTTTCACTCCCAGTGACTGGAAATATTCTGCTTTAGGCTAGTTTGGGAATTAAACACATCTTACATGCTGTGGGGCTGAGCCTGCCCTCAGAAAGCGAAGGCAAGTGGAGAGGTGGACCTAGGTCACTCAGGCTGGGTCGAGAACGCCGCCTTGTCACCCTTCGAGTCTCACCACTACATCCGTCCATCAGAGCTCAGCCCGCTGCAGTGAGGAACCTTCCAGAGTCTACCTTGGGGTGGAATGCAGACTTGTGTTTATGCACGCCTGTGTGCTTTGGGATGCTGCATTTGTTGGCTGGAGCAGGTGTGAGAGCACACAGGTGGTAGTGCGAGGGACAGGAGAATGTTAGTCTCATGTACATTTGTGGTCCTAGGGGGTTTTGTGAAAGTAGTTTTTTATTTTTTATTTTTTTTTGGCTGTGTTGGGTCTTCGTTGCTGCACGCAGCAAGTGGGGGCTACTCTTCGTTGCGGTCTGCAGGCTTCTCATTGTGGTGGCTTCTCTTGTTGTGGAGCACAGGCTCTAGACGCGCAGGCTTCAGGAGTTGTGGCACATGGGCTCCAGTAGTTGTGGCTCGCAGGCTCTAGAGCACAGGCTCAGTAGTTGTGGCGCAGGGGCTTAGTTGCTCCGTGGCATGTAAGGTCTTCCCGGACCACAGCTCGAACCCATGTCCCCTGCATTGGCAGGTGGATTCTCAACCACTGCACCACCTGGGAAGCCCTGAAAGCAGTTTTTGAGGAAAAATTAGCTATGGAGGCAATCCTACAAGTCAGCCCAGCACCAGGGCAAATTCATGTGGGAAAATGTTTCATCAAAGTCCGGCAGGAGGCTGGTGGGCAGACGGCATGCCTTCCCCCACCAGAACATGTGTGTGGCTCAGTGCATTTCTTCATTGCTGCCTCCTACCCTTGCACAGGTGGACACACTGACGAGAGAAGGGAGCAAACAGGATGTATAACCCTTTCCTGCCTTAGGTACCTGGACTTTGAGGGAGAACAAATAAAACACTTCAGAGGGGGGAGATTATTCAAGGACCAGAGTATCAAGCTGGGAGTTCCTGCTGGAAGCTATTTGGGATAAGAATCTGTGAGGATTTCACAAGTCTCTCCTATTCGAGTTCTTGGCTAGAGAGATTGCCTTGCTTTTTTTGCATTTTTGTTGCCTAACCACTTCTGCATGTGCTACTTTATGAGTTTCTCCACGTCAGATTCCAGTTCCAGTTGCTGTCATTGCAAAGGCATTCCCACTTCACAGTCATAACTGGGAACACTTCGCTATTCCCCTTGGGCATTTTGCATGTACTTTGCAAGCTGCCCCGGCTCTCCTGGTGTTTCCTTGGCCTGGATGTTGTACTCACAAATTAGTGGTCAGCCAGTGCCAGCCCCAGCCTTGACCCTGAGAGCAGTGACTGCCAGTGCCCCATCTCCTCGCAGGCTTGGATGTGCTTGCTCCTTCAAGATCCAGGCAGGAAGGACAGTTGGGTCCAGATGCAAAAGGAAGAGAGGTACCTTCCAGTCTCCAAGAGGACTCGCTCTCCGTTCTTACATGGCCACATTTACACAGGAGAGCAACTCAAGGTTATGTCGACTACACTTGGCCATGAGAGCTGTTTCCCCCGGTGTGCGCCATGTATTCGAGAATCTGTAGTGTTAAACTGAAGCCCTAAAAAGAATGCCTGCACTATAATGAAGATGGATGTTCGTGCTTAGGACTGGTTACTTTCTTTGCACAGCATAAGAACATAAGATTTTGAGGCAAACAGGCGACATCCACCTCTGTGTTCGTGGTAGCCGTGGCTTTGACCTTGGCCTGTGCTTTTCTTTACGCCCCATGTCTCAGTAGCCTTGGGGTGGTAGCCATTTCAAAACTGCTTTGATTTATTTCACGTCCGTGTAGATGTATTGGTCTCTCTTAATATCGGCGATATTCTTGTCTAAATTATGTACAAAAGAATAAAGCCAAATATCTGTCCTAGGTAATAGTGTCATTATTTTGGAAAAATTGATCACAACAACAATGAATTAATGGTTAAATGAATAAATCACTGCCTCCATCCCTCTCGTCCTCTAGGGCCCACAGCCATGATGGATTGCAAAGCCTCCTCCAGAAGTGCATCCCCTGCTCCCAGTGACTTTGTGATAATTTGAGATGGTCTTTTAAAATTCACATTTGATAGTTGATCCTAAAGAAGTCTTTAGAAATACAGTTGCTTGGTGGTTGCTACTAAGAAATGAGTTTTACCAGTTTATCTTTGAATGAAAGTCTCTCAAGAATAAAAGTTTGTTTGGACTTGTGGATGGGGGACCTAGAAAGAGAAGTTTGCAACCTGTGGCTTGGAGAAGACTCTGGTGGAGAGATGTCATGGACCCTCAGTTATCACTTACCCCCTCGTCTGCTGATGGCTACCAACACAATGGTGAGCGATTAACCCTTTCCAAGTGAGTAACAAGCCAATGCAGACCTTACCAGGGTAAAGCAGCTCTGGCTTTGGATTTCGGGAGAATACCTTGGAAGAAGCCAAGGCAGAGAAATCCTGTGCAGGACAGGAATGTTGCAAGCATTTCAGAGTTAGATTTCCTCAGTCCTTTAACAGTAGAGATATCTTATTAACATCTGACAAAGTAAGGACTCCAGGGAGAACCACGTGTGCCTGCATTAAGGCACTTGGCAGAAGCTCGAGCCCATTGCTACAGGTTGTGTCTCTACAAAATTCCTATGTTAAATCCTGAGGCCCAGTGTGATGGTGTTAGGAAGTGGGACCTTTGGGAGGTGACTAGATCATGAAGGTGGAGCCCCCTGTTGGGATTAGTGCCCTTACAAAAGAAACCCTAGAGACCTCCCTTGCCCCTTCCTCCATATGATAGCAGACAGCAGTAAGTCATCCATCTATGAACCGGGAAGCAGGTCCTCACCCACCTTCTGGTGCCTTGATCTTGGACTTAAAGCCTCCAGAACTGTGAGCAGATTTCTTGTTTGTAAGCCACCCAGCAGCCTGAGTGGACTAAGACATAGCAGTAACTCAGATTTGTCAGGCAACAGAACACTATGTGTGTACGTGCTGGGAACTTGGTTGTTCTGTGTGTGTGTTTCATATATAAGATATAAAATCCTTGCAATAACTTCTTCTGATGGTTAGGCATTATTTTCACTCCCATTTTACAGATGGGTCCACTTGAGTGTCTTGTAGTAACGATCAGACCTGTGCTATGGAAAGCTGAGCTTGCACTGAACATCCAAGACAAGGCTGTCCAGTAGAACCTTGGGGGATGTTCTGTCTGTGCTGCCCAATGCGGTAGCCACACGTGGCTTCTGAGCACCCAAAATGTGGTTCGTGGGGCTGAGGAACTAAATTTTTAATTTTATTTCATTGTAATATAGATAGCTGCGTGTGGCCTGTATCTGCTGTCGTGGACAGTGCAGATGAGGCGCTAGCATAACCTAACACGGATGGTTGTCCATCTCAGTCCTGTAAACTGTACAGGTAAGTACTATGTGTTCGTTGGTACATAAAATAAATTCCATGCCTTAAAAAGGTGGGCATCTGCCTCCTTTGCGTTTCTCCCCATAAGTTCAGTGTGACTTTTGGTGGGGCTTCAGTTCAGATGTGAAGGGCCCTCGACCAGTGAGCTGTGAGAGCCTCAGTTTCTGCCGTTGGGCCAGCAGGGACCCTGTGCAGAGACTGAAATAGGTGGGTGGTCACATCCTACAGATGACGGGCAGACCTCGAGGTCAAGGGTCTCTCCAGTTGTGGACACCTGCCTATTGGAGGGCAATGCAGAGGGGGTGGTTCCTGTCCTTCCACGAACTCACACCTGCCAACGTGATCATGACCTGACCATGTCAGTCAGCATCCATGCAGCTGATATTAATTCATTCAGACCACTGACTGTTTCTCAATATATACAGATTTACAAAACAGGCTCTCAAAAGTCAGGCTGAAAAATCCCGATCTTTCTCAGGAGAGAGGACTGTGTATTTTACCCACAGGTTTTACAGAGAGTCTTGATGTATGTTGGAATCAATCTTATTCTTCCCTCTCTCAGCTGGTCCCAGAGATTGAGAACAGGGTCCTGTGTGTGCTCACAAGTGTGTAAGTATGCACACAAGTGTGCATGTGTGTCTCTGCATGTTCAGGTGGGTATGCGAGCATGTGTTTAAATGTGCATGTGTGTGTGTACACATCCACGTGTAAAGTGTATGCATGTGCAGCACGTGAACACATGGGTAGTGTTAGCATATGCATGTGCGGGTGAGTGTGCATGTGTGCAGGCAGTGGAGTCCTGTCTCTGGGGACTGAGGGTGAGCACACAGATGGGAGGAAGAGTAGACCAGCTGTGAAGGCCAGTGAAGAGAGGTGATGGCCACAGGCTTATACGCTGATGAAAACTAGGCACCCAGAAAACAGAATGTTCCTGACTAAAGGCCTCTGTTTAAGCAGAACAGCTGCCCAGGGCGTTGCTCTAAGATTTGTCAGTTGGTTGGAAACTATTAGGTTGAGAGCACGATTCTCCTGGAGTGTGAATGCAGATTCTGATTCTCCTGGAGTGTGAATGCAGATTCTGATTCAATGCTCCTGACTAAAGGCCTCTGTTTAAGCAGAACAGTTGCCCAGGGCATTGCTCTAAGATTTGTCAGTTGGTTGGAAACTATTAGGTTGAGAGCACGATTCTCCTGGAGTGTGAATGCAGATTCTGATTCAGCAGGTGTGGGGTGAAGCCTGAGAGTCTACATTTCTAACCGGCTCCAGGGGCAGCTGCTGCCCTCGGAGTAGCCTGAGGTGTAGAGGACAGGGCTCCACAGAGAAATCTGGAGACCCTGGGCTGCCCGAGCGGTCCCAGACCGTGGGAGAGGTAGCCTAGGCAAGGTGAATAAGATTCATACAGGCCCCCCGTGATTTGTGAGACAGGATGGCAAGGTGTGTGGAGCCTCTGCTCCGCTCTGAGAGTCAAAGGCTAGTGAGCTCGTGACATGGTGACACCCCTCATGCTGGTTGGATAAACTGTAGTAGTCACCAAGATGGGCGCTTTACCATCCATGAGAGGGTCTGAGCAGTTACAACTTTGGAGAAACAGGTCACCAGGCCTGGAGGGGGTAAGAAACCTCCACAAATGAGGGAATGAGTCTGCCTTGAGGAGGGAAGAATCAGAGACTGAAAACGGAAAGGGCTTTGGAAAGCCTGGTTTGCCCTGAATGTGTTATCTGGACAGCCCCTCAGGCCAATCTTGGTGTTCCCAAGGGAGGCCCCAGGAAAGAGGGGATGCAAGACACTGGGAATGCAGTGGCATGACTTTCTATCCTTTGAGCTTCATCCTAAGTGCTCAGTTCCCATCTTGCCCAGCTGGTTGGAGCCTGTAACACCACACTTTGAGGTCGATTACAGATATCTGAGCCTCAGCCCCTCCCTGGCCAGCTGTCTTTAGAGATTGTTTCTGGATTGTGGGTCACTTGGTTCGATCAAATGATGGTAAGTGGATCACTATGTCTAATTTGCTCTAACAAATTAAGTCACTCTATTGCTAATAGGAGCTCAGGAGTATCAATTTATATTAAAATGATAATGAGAAACACAGTAGCTTCTTATTTTCCAGGCACTTTTCTAGAGACTTTACATATATTATCTCATTAAAACCTCCCAATAGACATTACCATCTCCATTTTATAGATGTGGAAACTCAGGCTGATAGATGATAAATAACTTGCCCAAGGTCATACAGGTAGGAAGAGGTTGGATCTGCTTCACATATCTGCTTCGTACATAGCTCTCAGGCCACAGCATGAAGGGCACTTGGACATGCTTGTGATTATGCATCAGGATTGTGTGTTCTTAAAGGGACGTTTGAATTTGGGTATGATAGTAAGAGGGGAAACCTATTTACTAAAGAATAATATAGTCACACTCATTCCACACCCACTAAGGTGGCTCTAGTCAAAAAGACAAGTGTTGGTGAGGATGTGGAAAAACTGGAACCATCATTTACTGCTGGTGGGAATGCAAATGGTGCAGCTGCTTTGGGAAACAGTCTGGCAGTTCCTCAAAATGGTAAACAGAGTTACCACATGAACCAGCATTTCCATTCCTAGGTTTAAACCCAAGAGAAATGAAAACATGTGTCCACACAATAGTTTGTATACAAATGTTCATAGCTGCATTATTCACAATAGCCAAAAAAAAAAAAAAAAAACCTCAAGTGTCTTATAAACTGATGACGAGATAAGCAAAATATAGTCTACCCATACAGAGGAATATTATTCAGCCACAAAAAGAATGAAATACTGGTACGTGCTACAAGTTGGATGAACCTTGAAAACATTATACTGAATGAAAGAAGCCGGACACAAAGGCCACGTCGTAAGTTTTCATTTCTATGAAATGTCCAGAATAGGCAAATCTGTAGAGACAGGAAGCAGATCAGAGGTTGCCAGGGGCTGCGTGGGAATGGGGAGTGACTGTTTAGTGGGTCTTGGGGATCTGTTTTTGGACTATGAAAATGTTGTGGAACTAGATAGTGGTGATGATTGCACAACCTTGTAAATATATTTTTAAAACCCCACTGAAATAAAAGTTCACTTTTAAAGGGTGAATTTACAGTTTGTGACTTATATCTCAATTTTTTAAATGTCTATGATTGAACCTGGAGAAGACAGAGGCTGCAGCCCTGGTCACCATGTGGAGCCTACTGGCCCAAGTGCTGGGGACGTGGACAACACACAGGCTGTCAGGAGGCACCACGCTCTGTTTCAGATCAATGTGTCTTCTCGCCTGGGACCTCCGGGGACCAACCTGGCCTCTGGTTCATTGACCTGTTATAGTGAGCTGATTGCTTACCAAAGGAGTCTTTGGGCATCTTACCAATAAAGGGAAAGAGTTTTTTAGGATTTGTAAAGGATGGAGTTTAGGTGAAATTGGAATGAAGCTATGGGTTGATAGGCTTGCCCTGCAGAGCTGTGTAGACCTCCTTGGGAACTGCAAGAACGTGTGTCCAGAGACCCCTTGTCTGAAGCTGTGCACCTGGGTTGTACATCTGGGCTTCATCCCTGAGTCGGAGACCCAAGTCCCTTGGGGATCATGGGCTGCTTCATTCTCACAGCTTTCATTCCAAATGGCAAGTGTCTGACAGTCTAGGATTTTAGAGACTCAAGCTTCTCAGTGGGAACAGCAGCAATCCTTCACAGAAGGCATTGTTGTGATAGGGCACAGCTGTCCTGTGAGAAGTGCTTTTCTTATGAATTCTGCAGCTGGTCTTCTGGGGCTGCCCTTTCAGCCCAGTGAGTGGCAGGGTGGGTTTTTACTTTTACATGGAAGGTTCATGCCAGTTACCCAGGTCCCAAATCTGAACAGGAGAGCCACAGCCCCTTCCTCACAAAGCATGCAGCCCACAGGGTAGGATAGACTCAAACTACTAGTAACACTAACTATCCTGCCACACTATGTGGTTATATATACTATAAAAGATATACCACACATACAACTATGCTAATTGGTTACACAGTGTGAAATGTGCTCAGCATGAGTTAACCTGGCCTGACGGGGTCCAGGGGTTGAAGGTGGACTTGCTGGGACAGGGCATTTAAGCAGAGCCCTGAAGGGGAAGGGGAAGGAGGATTAGTGAAACAGCATGTGCAAAGGCCCTGGGGTGAGAAAGCACATGGCTTATTATGTTAGAGAAACTGTAGGGTGGGCAGTGAGGCTGGCAAAGAATGCGAGATGGGATAGACGGACAGGGTGAAGTTTGGTCTCAACAACCATCTCAGGCAGTATAATTAATGGTCACTATCAATGTACTCAGGCCACGCCAGAGAGGGGCCAGCGAGAGCTACACCTGCTTTTGTCCTGTATCCTCTCCCTAACACACACATGCACACACTTTGTATTTCTCTGTTTTAATTCTCTTACAGACTTCTTTGTGAGGTCAGCACTTACTGATAAAAGCTTCCCAACTTCCTCAAGCCACGTATTCATGATCTGTCAGAGAGCCCTCCATGCATTCTGTTACTTTATTCAAGGGTGTCACAAGGATTTCCATTTGTAGTTACATACGAGGTCTACGGGGCTCCCCATTGGCTTCTTCTGAAAACAGTGGTCCCGGCTCACAGAGCCATTGCCTGTGGACCAAACCTCTGCAGGGAGGAAGGCAGGGGGAGGGGTGCACGAGACCTGTGTTTTAGTGGACGCTCTGTAGGCAAAATGACCACATAAGAATATTTGTTCTGTTCTGGCAAAACAAGTGGTGAACAGTGTGGGGGTGCAGGGAAGGTAGCTCGGGGCCCTGTGTCTGTGTGTGTGTGTGTGTGTGTGTGTGTGTGTGTGTGTGTGGTGTGGTGTGTGTGGTGTGTGTGTGTGTTTGTGGTGTGTGGTGTGTGTGTGTGTTTGTGGTGTGTGCTGTGTGTGTGTGGTGTTTGTGCAGTGTGGTGTGTGTGTTTGTGGTGAGTGTGGTATGCGTTTGTGTGTGGTGTGTGTGTGGTGTGTGGTGTGTGTGTGTGGTGTGGTGTGTGTGTGTGGTGTGGTGTGTGTGGTGTGTGGTGTGTGTGTGTGTGTGTGTGGTGTGTATGTGTGTGTGTGTCTGTAACAGTGGCGGGGGTTACAGGGAAATGACAACCAGAGACTGCCAGCCATTCACCACGTGCTCTTAGAGGCTTGAAGGACCCTGTAGCTGGGAAGTCTGTGGAGAGAGCAGACACAGGTGCCTTGAGCCAACAGTTACTGTAATGTACATGAGGAACTCTAGATCTCTCATTGGAAACTAATCTCTTAGCAAGTAATCGTTTGAACAGTCAGCTCTTCATGTCCTAACAGAGGACTCATCTCTGCCTTCATGCCCTGTTGCTCAGGGCGTGGTAGTCAGGCTTCAGATCTACACCTTTAAAATGGGCTGATTACCCCAGTAGGGGCCTCTTTAAAGGGCTGTCACCGGGAGTGGGTGTGACCCCCACCAGAGTGAACCAGGAAGGGGTGAAGGCTCTGCAGTTCTGACTAGACCACCTGTCGAATCATGATTCTGAACTGCCTCTTCTCCCTGTGATTTCATCACATACAGTAGGAAAAATATCTGCCAAAATACTTTATACAAGATAGAAATTTTAAACAAAACACCACATCGGTTGTTTTCTGCAACAGTGATAGAAAACATTGACTGAAACGAGAATGGATTACCTCCCATAACTGAAGGTTCTTAGAAGGGGAGGGGTGATGAGGTGTAGTACTCCAGGGCCGCCTCTGCCTTCCTCCATGATTGACTCTAGCTATAGTCTGATAGCACAATGGGTGCTGCAATCCCAGGCATCATGTCCTCTCCTGGTCCTGTCCCAAGAACTCAAGCCTTTCTGAGAGACAGTAGGACTCTGAGTAAGAGGATGAGGACATAGGAGGGAAAGTCCACACAGACAGGCACTCTCCCTAGGGACCCGCCTTGCCTGCTGGGAGGTCTGATGGGACAGATAGAGGGGCTGGAGGGGTCTGAACTTTGCTTTCAAAGAGTGCACATGTGCCAGCTTGCTAGCAATCAGGGTGGAGAGAGACAGGCCGCCAACTTGCCGCACTTCCCAGCCTGAAATGCATGCCCGGTAGGACTGCTAGTACCAGCAGCAGCTAGGCACTGAATCTCAGGTGGACGGGCCCTGGGAGAAAACTTGGTTTAACTGTGCAGAGACAGCCTGGAGGGCTTGGGGTGTGGTAATGGTCCAAACCTCAGAGCCCATTGCCAGTGTATGAATGGTGGGTGTGGTCCTTCATTGGAGCCCATTGTCAGCATGTGCACAGTGGGGCACAGGTCCAGCAGTGGCGTGCACACAGGGTGGTACCACAGAAACACACGTCTTGGGCGGACAGCCTCTGAGGAGGAATATGCAGCAGTTCCTTTCCTGGCAGGAGTGCTCTGGTCCCGCCCACCCCACACTATGGCTTGGAGCCAGAGCTGGGATGAACAGGTCCTGGGAGAGAGCAGCCACAGAGGCAGCCCAGGTCCCAGGCGGCAGCACAACCACCTCAATTCCTGCAGCTACAGAACTCTGGACCCCAGCACCAGCCTAGCACTAGGTCTAGGATAAACACAATGGAGAAAGGGATGTGACCTTGGGCTGCTTCTGGGCAGAACCATGGACTTCAGCACAGGTGGTGAATAGGTTCGCTGTGACCACAGGGACCTCACTTGCTTCAGCACTCACCTCCTTTGGGACAAAGCATGCAGTCAAGGGCAACGTAGCCGAATTGAACCCAATCCTCAGGGCTTCTACTCCAGTAACTGGGGAGCGGAACCCGCCCCCAACAGGGCTGTGATAGCCATGGAGCAAAGAGGAGGCCCTGCCAAACATCCAGTGCTGGCTCTGGACACCACACCACCAATTACACCCACTATCAAGGGGATAATGGCCAGCACACACTGAGAAAAGATGTGGCTGGCATCCATACCAAAAATATTGGACTCACACAGTCTACACAGGGCTGCTCCCACACAAAAACACCCCTTCAAGACCACAGTAGATAACTGTTTCTCCTAAAGTCATAGAGGCAGAGAAAGTTAAGTAAAATGAAAAAGCAGAAGCACCACTCCCAATTAAAGGAACAAGAGAAATCCCATGAAAGAACAAATAATGAAACAGACCTCACCAGTCTACTAGACACTGAGTTCAAAAAGGAGGTAGCACAAATGCTAAAGGAAATAAGAAAGATTATCGATAGAAATGCAGATCACTGTAACAAGGAACTAGAAACTATAAAACGGAACCAATCAAAATTATACAGCTCAATTGCTGAGATAAAAACCGATCTAGAAGCAGTGAATAGCAAACTAAATAACACAGATGAACAGATAAGTGATCTGGAAGATAGAATAATGGAAATCACCTAATCAGAACAGCACACAGAAAGACAAATGAAAAACAAATGAAAGCAACAGGTGAGATCTATGGGATAATGTAAAGCATGCAAACCTACACATAATAGGAGTTCCAGAAGGAGAAGAGAGAGAGAAGGGGATCAAAAATGTATTTGAAGAAATTATGGCTGAAAACTTCCCAAACTTGAAAAAGTAAACAAATATCCAGGTACGGGAAGCACAGAGGGTCCCAAACAAGATGAACCCAAACAGACCCACACCAAGACATAAATATTATAAGTAAAATGGCAAAAGTTAAAAATGAAGAGAGGATTCTAAAGGCAGCAAGAGAAAAACAAAGAGTCAGTTACAAGGGAACCCCAATAAGGCTGTCAGCTGATTTCTCTGCAGAAATTTTGCAGGCTAGAAGTGAGTGACATGATTTATTCAAAGCCCTGAAACAGAAAAACCTGGAACCAAGGATACTCTACCCAGGAAGATTATCATTTAGAATAGAAAGAGAGATAAAGAATTTCTCAGACAAGCAAAAACTAAAATAATACAAAAATACTAAACCTACCCTAAAAGAAATATTAAAATATCTTCTCTAAATAGAAAAGAAGCAAGAATCTATAGGAAAGGGAAAATCACAATAGGAAAGACAAATATATAAAAGGATGGAAGATCACTTAAATAGGCCAGTAAATAGATTCAAAAACAATTAAAAATTTTTTGTAAAAGCAATTCTAACTACAATTAACAGCAAAAGGATGAACATGAAGATGTAAAATAGGGCATCAAAATCACAAAAATGTGAGGGCGGGGAATAAAAAATGTAGATCTTTTAGAATGTGTTTGAACTTGTATTATCAGTCTAAAGCAAGTAGATATAGTTAAGGGTCAACATACTTGAAAACCATGGTAACCACAAATAAAAAACATACAATAGATTCACAAACACCGAAAAGAAACTCAAGCATAATAAAAAAGAAAACCATATCAAACCACAAAAGGAAAAACAAAAAATAAGTTTTGTAGAAGAACTACAAAATCAACTGGAAAACAAGGTTTAACATGACAATAAGTACATAACTATCAATAATTACTTTACATCTATTGAGATGATCATATGGTTTTTCTCCTTCAATTTGTTAATATGGTGTATCACATTGATAGATTTGCATATATTGAAGAATCCTTGCATTCCTGGAATAAACCCCACTCGATCATGGTGTATGATCCTTTTAATGTGCTGTTGGATTCTGTTTGCTAGTATTTTGTTGAGGATTTTTGCATCTATGTTCATCAGTGATATTGGCCTAGAGTTTTCTTTCTTTGTGACATCCTTGTCTGGCTTTGGTATCAAGGTGATGGTGGCCTCGTAGAATAAATTTGGGAGTGTTCCTCCCTTGCTATATTTTGGAAGAGTTTGAGAAGGATAGGTGTTAGCTCTTCTCTAAATGTTTGACAGAATTCGCCTGTGAGGCCATCTGGTCCTGGGCTTTTGTTTGTTGGAAGATTTTTTTTTTTTAACAACTTTATTGGGGTATAATTGCTTTACAGTGGTGTGTTAGTTTCTGCTTTATAACAAAGTGAATCAGTTATACATATACATATGTTCCCATATCTCTACCCTCTTTCATCTCCCTCCCTCCCACCCTCCCCATCCCACCCCTCCAGGCGGTCACAAAGCACCGAGCTGATCTCCCTGTGCTATGCGGGTGCTTCCCACTAGCTATCTACCTTACGTTTGTTAGTGTATATATGTCCATGCCTCTCTCTCGCTTTCTCACAGCTCACCCTTTCCCCTCCCCATATCCTCAAGTCTGTTCTCCAGTAGGTCTGTGTCTTTATTCCTGTCTTACCCCTAGGTTCTTCATGACATTTTTTTCTTAAATTCCATATATATGTGTTAGCATATGGTATTTGTCTTTCTCTTTCTGACTTACTTCACTCTGTATGACATACTCTAGGTCTATCCACCTCATTACAAATAGCTCAATTTCGTTTCCTTTTAAGGCTGAGTAATATTCCATTGTATATTTGTGCCACATCTTCTTTATCCATTCATCCAATGATGGGCACTTAGGTTGTTCCCATCTCCGGGCTATTGTAAATAGAGCTGCAATGAACATTTTGGTACATGATTCTTTTTGAATTTTGGTTTTCTCAGGGTATATGCCCAGTAGTGGGATTGCTGGGTCACATGGTAGTTCTATTTGTAGTTTTTTAAGGAACCTCCATACTGTTCTCCATAGTGGCTGAACCAATTCACATTCCCACCAGCAGTGCAAGAGTGTTCCCTTTTCTCCACATCCTCTCCAGCATTTATTGTTTCTAGATTTTTTGATGATGGCCATTCTGACTGGTGTGAGATGATATCTCATTGTAGTTTTGATTTGCATTTCTCTAATGATTAATGATGCTGAGCATTCTTTCATGTGTTTGTTGGCAATCTGTATATCTTCTTTGGAGAAATGTCTCTTTAGGTCTTCTGCCCATTTTTGGATTGGGTTGTTTGTTTTTTTGTTATTGAGCTGCATGAGCTGCTTGTAAATTTTGGAGATTAATCCTTTGTCAGTTGCTTCATTTGCAACTATTTTCTCCCATTCTGAGGGTTGTCTTTTGGTCTTGTTTATGGTTTCCTTTGCTGTGCAAAAGCTTTGAAGTTTCATTAGGTCCCATTTGTTTATTTTTGGTTTTATTTCCATTTCTCTAGGAGGTGGGTCAAAAAGGATCTTCCTGTGATTTATGTCATAGAGTGTTCTGCCTATGTTTTCCTCTAAGAGTTTGATAGTTTCTGGCCTTACATTTAGGCCTTTAATCCATTTTCAGCTCATTTTTGTGTCTGGTGTTAGGGAGTGATCCAATCTCATACTTTTACATATACCTGTCCAGTTTTCCCAGCACCACTTATTGAAGAGGCTGTCCTTTCTCCACTGTACATTCCTGCCTCCTTTATCAAAGATAAGGTGACCATATGTGCGTGGGTTTATCAATGGTCTTTCTATCCTGTTCCATTGATCTATCTTTCTGTTTTTGTGCCAGTACCATAGTGTCTTGATTACTGTAGCTTTGTAGTATAGTCTGAAGTCAGGGAGCCTGATTCCTCCAGCTCCGTTTTTCATTCTCAAGATTGCTTTGGCTATTCGGGGTCTTTTGTGTTTCCATACAAATTGTGAAATTTTTTGTTCTAGTTCTGTGAAAAATGCCAGTGGTAGTTTGATAGGGATTGCATTGAATCTATAGATTGCTTTGGGTAGTAGAGTCATTTTCACAATGTTGATTCTTCCAATCCAAGAACATGGTATATCTCTCCATCTGTTTGTATCATCTTTAATTTCTTTCATCAGTGTCTTATAATTTTCTGCATACAGGTCTTTTGTCTCCTTAGGTAGGTTTATTCCTAGATATTTTATTCTTTTTGTTGTAGTAGTAAATGGGAGTGTTTTCTTGATTTCACTTTCAGATTTTTCATCATTAGTGTATAGGAATGCAAGAGATTTCTGTGCATTAATTTTGTATCCTGCACCTTTACCAAATTCATTGATTATCTCTAGTAGTTTTCAGGTAGCATCTTTAGGATTCTCCATGTATAGTATCATGTCATCTGCAAACAGTGACAGCTTTACTTCTTCTTTTCCGATTTGGATTCCTTTTATTTCCTTTTCTTCTCTGATTGCTGTGGCTAAAGCTTTGAAAGTTATGTTGAATAAAAGTGGTGAGAGTGGGCAACCTTGTCTTCTTCCTGATCTTAGTGGAAATGCTTTCAGTTTTTCACCATTGAGGATGATGTTGGCTGTGGGCTTGTCATATATGGCCTTTATTATGTTGAGGAAAGTTCCCTCTATGCCTACTTTCTGCAGGGTTTTTATCATAAATGGGTGTTGAATTTTGTCAAAAGCTTTCTCTGCATCTATTGAGATGATCATATGGTTTTTCTCCTTCAGTTTGTTAATATGGTGTATCACGTTGATTGATTTGCGTATGTTGAAGAATCCTTGCATTCCTGGAATAAACCCCACTTGATCATGGTGTATGATCCTTTTAATGTGCTGTTGGATTCTGTTTGCTAGTATTTTGTTGAGGATTTTTGCATCTATGTTCATCAGTGATATTGGCCTGTAGTTTTCTTTCTTTGTGACATCCTTGTCTGGCTTTGGTATCAAGGTGATGGTGGCCTCGTAGAAGGAATTTGGGAGTGTTCCTCCCTCTGCTATATTTTGGAAGAGTTTGAGAAGGATAGGTGTTAGCTCTTCTCTAAATGTTTGATAGAATTCTCCTCTGAAGCCAAGTGGTCCTGGGCTTTTGTTTGACGGAAGATTTTTAATCACAGTTTCAATTTCAGTGCTTGTGATTGATCTGTTCATATTTTCTATTTCTTCCTGATTCAGTCTTGCCAGGTTGTGCATTTCAAAGAATTTGTCCATTTTATTGGCACAGAGTTACTTGTAGTAATCTCTCATGATCTTTTGTATTTCTGCAGTGTCAGTTGTTACTTCTCCTTTTTCATTTCTAATTCTATTGATTTGAGTCTTCTCCCTTTTTTTCTTGATGAGTCTGGCTAATGGTTTATCTATTTTGTTTATCTTCTCAAAGAACCAGCTTTTAGTTTTATTGATCTTTGCTATCGTTTCCTTCATTTCTTTTTCATTTATTTCTGATCTGATCTTTATGATTTCTTTCCTTCTGCTAACTTTGGGTTTTTTTTGTTCTTTCTCTAATTGCATTAGGTGCAAGGTTAGATTGTTTATTCGAGATGTTTCCTGCTTCTTAAGGTGGGCTTTTATTGCTATAAACTTCCCTCTTAGAACTGCTTTTGCTGCATCCCATAGGTTTTGGGTCGTTGTGTCTCCATTGTCATTTGTTTCTAGGTATTTTTTATTTTCCTCTTTGATTTCTTCCGTGACAACTTCATTATTAAGTAGTGTATTGTTTAGCCTCCATGTGTTTGCATTTTTTACAGATCTTTTTCTGTAATTGATATCTAGTCTCATGGCGTTGTGGTCGGAAAAGACACTTGATACGATTTCAATTTTCTTAAATTTACCAAGGCTTGATTTGTGACCCAAGATATGATCTATCCTGGAGGATGTTCCATGAGCACTTGAGCAAAATGTGTATTCTGTTGTTTTTGGATGGAGTGTCCTATAAATATCAATTAAGTCCATCTTGTTTAATGTATCATTTAAAGCTTGTGTTTCCTTATTTATTTTCAATATGGATGATCTGTCCATTGGTGAAAGTGGGGTGTTAAAGCCCCCTACTATGAATGTGTTACTGTCGATTTCCACTTTTATGGCTGTTAGTATTTGCCTTATGTATTGAGATGCTCCTATGTTGTGTGCATAAATATTTACAATTGTTATATCTTCTTCTTGGATCGATCCCTTGATCATTATGGAGTGTCCTTCTTTGTCTCTTGTAATAGTCTTTATTTTAAAGTCTATTTTGTCTGATATGAGAATTGCTACTCCAGCTTTCTTTTGGTTTCCATTTGCATGGAATATCTTTTTCCATCCCCTTACTTTCAGTCTGTATGTGTCTCTAGGTCTGAGGTGGGTCTCTTGTAGACAGCATATATATGGGTCTTGTTTTTGTATCCATTCAGCCAGTCTGTGTCTTTTGGTGGGAGCATTTAATCCATTTACATTTAAGGTAATTATCGATATGTATGTTCCTATTCCCATTTTCTAAATTGTTTTGGGTTCGTTATTATAGGTCTTTTCCTTCTCTTGTGTTTCTTGCCTAGAGAAGTTCCTTTACCATTTGTTGTAAAGCTGGTTTGGTGGTGCTGAACTCTCTCAGCTTTTGCTTGTCTGTAAAGGTTTTAATTTCTTCATCAAATCTGAATGAGATCCTTGCTGGGTAGAGTAGTCTTGGCTGCAGGTTTTTCTCCTTCATCACTTTCAGTATGTCCTGCCAGTCCCTTCTGGCTTGCAGAGTTTCTGCTGAAAGATCAGCTGTTAACCTTATGGGGATTCCCTTGTGTGTTATGTGTTGTTTTCCCCTTGCTGCTTTTAATATGCTTTCTTTGTATTTAATTTTTGACAGTTTGATTAGTATGTGTGTTGGCATATTTCTCCTTGTATTTATCCTGTATGGGACTCTCTGTGCTTCCTGGACTTGATTAACTATTTCCTTTCCCATATTAGGGAAGTTTTCAACTAAAATCTCTTCAAATATTTTCTCAGTCCCTTTCTTTCTCTCTTCTTCTTCTGGAACCCCTATAATTCGAATGTTGGTGCATTTAATGTTGTCCCAGAGGTCTCTGAGACTGTCCTCAGTTCTTTTCATTCTTTTTTCTTTATTCTGCTCTGCACTAGTTATTTCCACTATTTTATCTTCCAGGTCACTTATCCGTTCTTCTGCCTCAGTTATTCTGCTATTGATCCCATCTGGAGTCTTTTTCATTTCATTTATTGTGTTGTTCATCATTGTTTGTTTCATCTTTAGTTCTTCTAGGTCCTTGTTAAATGTTCCTTGCATTTTGTCCATTCTATTTCCAAGATTTCGGATCAACTTTACTATCATTATTCTGAATTCTTTTTCAGGTAGACTGCTTATTTCCTCTTCATTTGTTAGGTCAGGTGCATTTTTATCTTGCTCCTTCATCTGCTGCGTGTTTTTCTGTCTTCTCATTTTGCTTATCTTACTGTGTTTGGGGTCTCCTTTTTGCAGGCTGCAGGTTCGTAGTTCCCGTTGTTTTTGATGTCTGTTCCCAGTGGCTAAGGTTGGTTCAGTGGGTTGTGTAGGCTTCCTGGTGGAGGGGACTAGTGCCTGTGTTCTGCTGGATGAGGCTGGATCTTGTCTCTCTAGTGGGCAGGTCCACGTCTGATGGTGTGTTTTGGGGTGTTTGTGGACTTATTATGATTTTAGACAGCCTCTCTGCTAATGGGTGTGGTTGTGTTCCTGTTTTGCTAGTTGTTTGGCATAGGTTGTCCAGCACTGTAGCTTGCTGGTCGTTGAGTGAAGCTGAGTGCTGGTGTTGAGATGGAGATCTCTGGGAGTTTTTTGCCGTTTGATATTATGTGGAGCTGGGAGGTCTCTTGTTGACCATTGTCCTGAAGTTGGCTCTCCCACATCAGTGGCACAGCACTGAGTCCTGGCTGCAGCACCAAGAGCCTTTCCTCCACACGGCTCAGAATACAAGGGAGAAAAAGTAGAGAGAAAGAATTAGTAGAAGTAGGAAGAAAGAAAGACAGACAGACAGAAAGAAAGAAGAAAAGTAGGAAAGAAGGAAAGAAAGGAGGGAGGGAGGCAGGGAGGGAGGGAGGGAGGAAGGAAGGAGGGAAGGAAGGAAAAAAGAAAGAAAGAAAGAAGATACAGTAAAATAAAATAAAGTAAAATATAATAATGTTATTAAATTAAAAAATAATTAGAAAAAAAAAAGGGACGGATAGAACCTTAGGACAAATGGTGGAAGCAAAGCTATACAGACAAAATCTTACACAGAAGCATACACATACACCCCCACAAAAAGAGGTAAAGCGGAAAAAATCATAAATCTTGCTCTCAAAGTCCACCTCTTCAATTTGGGATGATTCGTTGTCTAAAGGAGGGAAGGAAGGAAAGAAAGAAAGAAAGAAAGAAAGAAAGAAAGAAAGAAAGAAAGGGAGGGAGGAAGGAAGGAAGGAAGAAAGAAAGAAAGGAAGAAAGAAAAGTATAATAAAGTTATTAAAATTAAATATTAAGAAAAATATTAAAAACAAAACAAAACAAAACAAAAAAACCGGACGGATAGAACCGTAGGACAAATGGTGGAAGCAAAGCTATACAGACAAAATCTCACACAGAAGCATACACATACACACTCACAAAAAGAGGAAAAGGGGAAAAAATCATAAATCTTGCTCTCGAAGTCCACCTCCTCAATTTGGGATGACTCGTTTTCTATTCATGTATTCCACAGATGCAGGGTATATCAAGTTGATTGTGGAGCTTTAATCCGCTGCTTCTGAGGCTGTTGGGAGAGATTTCCCTTTCTCTTCTTTGTTCTCACAGCTCCCAGGGGCTCAACTTTGATTTGGCCCCACCTCTGAGTGTAGGTCGCTGGAGGGGGTCTGTTTTTTGCTCAGACAGGACAGGGTTAAAGGAGCCGCTGATTCGGAGCCACTGGCTCACTCAGGCCGGGGGGAGGGAGGTGCGCGGAGTGCTGAGCGAGCCTGCTGCGGAGACGCCAGCGTGACGTTGCACCAGCCTGAGGCCCGCCGTGCATTCTCCTGGGGAAGTTGTCCCTGGATCCCGGGAACCTGGCAGTGGCGGGCTGCACAGGATCTCCGGAAGGGGGGTGTGGATAGTGACCTGTGCTCGCACACAGGCCCCTTGTTGGCGGCAGCAGCAGCCTTAGCGTCTCCCGCCCGTCTCTGGGGCCCGCGCTTTTCGACACGGCTCGCACCCGTCTCTGGGGTTCACGCTTTTAGCCGCGGCTCAAGCCCGTCTCTGGAGCTCGTTTAAGCAGCGCTCTTAATCCCCTCTCCTCGCGCACCAGGAAACAAAGAGGGAAGAAAAAGTCTCTTGCCTCTTCGGCAGCTCCAGACCTTTTCCCGGACTCCCTCCCGGCTATCCGTGGTGCACTAACCCCTTCAGGCTGTGTTCACGCAGCCAACCCCAGTCCTCTCCCTGCACTCCGACCAAAGCCCGAGCCTCAGCTCGCAGCCCCACCACCGCCCTGGCGGGCAAGCAGAGAAGCCTCTCAGGCTGGTGAGTGCCAGTCGGCACCAATCCTCTGTGCGGGAATCTCCCCGCTTTGCCCTCCGCACCCCTGTTGCTGTGCTCTCCTCTGCGGCTCCGAAGCTCCCCTCTCCGCCTCCCGCAGTCTCCGCCTGCGAAGGGGCTTCCTAGTGTGTGGAAACCTTTCCTCCCTCACAGCTCCCTCCCACTGGTGCAGGTCCCGTCCCTATTCTTTTGTCTCTGTTTTTTCTTTTGCCCTACCCAGGTACGTGGGGAGTTTCTTGCCTTTTGGGAGGTCTGAGGTCTTCTTCCAGCATTCAGTAGGTGTTCTGTAGGAGTTGCTCCACGTGTAGATGTATTTCTGGTGTATCTGTGGGGAAGAAGGTGATCTCCGCGTCTTACTCTTCCGCCATCTTCCCCTCTGCCAATCTGTTGGAAGATTTTTAATCACAGTTTCAATTTCAGTGCTTGTGATTGATCTGTTCATATTTCTATTTCTTCCTGATTCAGTCTTGCCAGGTTGTGCATTTCTAAGAATTTGTCCATTTCTTCCAGGTTGTCCATTTTATTGGCATAGAGTTGCTTGTAGTAATCTCTCACGATCTTTTGTATTTCTGCAGTGTCAGTTGTTACTTCTCCTTTTTCATTTCTAATTCTATTGATTTGAGTCTTCTCCCTTTTTTTCTTGATGAGTCTGGTTAATGGTTTATCAGTTTTGTTTATCTTCTCAAAGAACCAGCTTTTAGTTTTATTGATCTTTGCTATTGTTTCCTTCATTTCTTTTTCATTTATTTCTGATCTGATTTTTATGATTTCTTTCCTTCTGCTAACTTTGGGGGGTTTTTTGTTCTTCTTTCTCTAATTGCTTTAGGTGAAAGGTTAGGTTGTTTATTCGAGATGTTTCCTGCTTCTTAAAGTAGGATTGTATTGCTATAAACTTCCCTCTTAGAACTGCTTTTGCTGCATCCCATAGGTTTTGGGTCGTCGTGTCTCCATTATCATTTGTTTCTAGGTATTTTTTGATTTCTTTAGTGATCACTTCGTTATTAAGTAGTGTATTGTTTAGCCTCCATGTGTTTGTATTTTTTACAGATCTTTTCCTGTAATTGATATCTAGTCTCATAGTGATGTGGTTGGAAAAGATATTTGATACAATTTCAATTTTCTTACATTTACCAAGGCTTGATTTGTGACCCAAGATATGATCTATCCTGGAGAATGTTCCATGAGCACTTGAGAAAAATGTGTATTCTGTTGTTTTTGGAAGGAGTTTCCTTATTTATTTTCATTTTGGATGATCTGTCCATTGGTGAAAGTGGGGTGTTAAAGCCCCCTACTGTGAATGTGTTACTGTCGATTTCGCCTTTTATGGCTGTTAGTATTTGCCTTATGTATTGAGGTGCTCCTATGTTGGGTGCATAAATATTTACAATTGTTATATCTTCTTCTTGGATTGATCCCTTGATCATTATGGAGTGTCCTTCTTTGTCTCTTGTAATAGTCTTTATTTTAAAGTCTATTTTGTCTGATATGAGAATTGCTACTCCAGCTTTCTTTTGGTTTCCATTTGCATGGAATATCTTTTTCCATCTGCTTACTTTCAGTCTGTATGTGTCTCTAGGTCTGAGGTGGGTCTCTTGTAGACAGCATATATATGGGTCTTGTTTTTGTATCTGTTCAGCCAATCTGTGTCTTTTGGTGGGAGCACCATTGTAAAGCAATTATACTCCAATAAAGATGTAAAAAAAACAAAAACAAAAACGCAGTTTATTCTACCAGCTTTTTATTTCTAATGACGCTGAAGCTCAGTTGCCCTTCCTTGATGATTCATTGTGTATACTGAAATAAACCTTGTTTTTACTTAAAAAAAAATTACTTTAAATGTCAATGGACTAAATGCCCTAATAAAAAAACAGAATGGCAGACTGGATTAAAGAAAACAAAAACCTACAATATGTTGCCTACAAGAGACTCACTTCAGGGTGAAAGACATGCACAGATTGAAAGGCGATGGAAAAAGATATTCCATGCAAATAGAAATGACAAGAAAGCTGGGATAGCAATACTCATATCAGACAAAATAGACTTTAAAACAAAGTCCATAAAGACAAAGAAGGACATTATATAATGATAAAGGGATCAATATAAGAAGAGGATATTATACTCATTAACATATATGCACCCAATACTGGAGCACCTAAATAAATGAAATGAATACTAACAGATATAAAGGGAGAAACTGACAGGAATACCATAATAGTAGGAGACTTTAACACCCCACTGACATCAATGAACAGATTTTCCAAACAGAAAATAAGGCAACAGAGATCCTAAATGACAAAATAGACCAATTGGACTTCAGCCTCAACAATTTAATAGGATAGAAATTATTTCAAGCATCTTTTTTTCCCTGTACCTGCATCGTGCATCGTCCTGTTTTTCATGCCCTCCTCTCTCAGCTGCTAATTAGGGGTGATGTCATCTCCGAGCTGCTCTCTGGCAACCTTGTTGACTGTGTTTGGATATGACTTTGAAATAGGCAGGGTTGTAAAGGTGGCTCAGCTAGAGAAATGTCCCCACAGAGGCCATGGCCCCCAGCAGGGGCAGCTGCCTTTGCAGCGTTAACTGTCTAACTATGACACTGTCTTAAGCCAGCACTTGTAGCAAGTGCAAGGCTCATCATGCCAGTAAACCAAAAGGCAGATGCATGTGATTTCTCTTTTTTGAAAAAAAGGAGCGTAGTTTACAAGAGCTGTAATTTGGGATAAAAATGTGTCAGATAGTATCCCCGCATCAACAACATATGGGCAGCTTAAGCCCCTTATCAATTAAGAACAGCTGGTCAAGTGTCTTCCAGAAAAACTTACCTTGAGGCTTAGAAGATGAAGAAAATGAGGCGTTTCCTAACTTTGGGTCCTGGACCCAGCTGGTGGGAGCCCTGGCAGAGACCCAGGTCAGCCTGGAGACAGCCTACAGGCAACTATTGTCAGAGTATGGTTACTGCACTAGGTTAGTAACTCTCATTCCTGCACGAGTTAAAGGCAGCAAGTTGGGAAACTCATATTTTTAGTTGTGTAGCCATTGCCCTACCAATGTCCATTATTCTAAAGCTGGTCTGAGGCCATCCCGCTGCCTCCAAGAGCCATTGGACTCCTTTTTCTCACCAGACCCCGAGATCCACCCTCTGCAAATGTGTCAGGATGGCGCTGGCTGCACGGCTGCACTGAGCCCCCAAATCATGTTTGTTCTAACAGTGGATGGCATCCTCCCTTCTCGGTGTGGCCAGTGGGAAGAAGGACAAGCACGCTGGAGGGCCCAGGGGGCATAGAAGGAGCACCCCCTCCCCTTGCAAGCAGTCCCTGAGCCAGCAGGACATCAGGACACTTCTGTCTCCTTCCTGGAAAGGGAGAGAGGCCTGGTGGGCATCCCTGGGCTGCCACGAAGCTGTGTTGTGGCCTCTGTGGGGGTGTTTATCTTAAGCTGCACATTTGTCTTGTGTGGTTTTCCAAATCCCTTTTCTTCTTTACAGTAAAAGCTTAAAGAAACACTTGGATGAGATAAGAAAAAATCCATGGAGGGGCCAGAAAGAATACCAGAAGCTATCGGTAGCTGCCAGACGCTGTTGTCCTTACATGTCAGAGGTTGGGCTGAGAAGATTTTACAAAAAACATTTGCCTTTGTCTTTGACTTTGTTAGTTAAGACTTGAAGACAGTTTTCCTTAATGGTGGATGTCATTGGCTTCTGGGTATGATTGCTTAGTGTTGGACGGGAGAGGCCACAACAGTGAGAGGCCCGCGTACCGCAAAAAAAAAAAAAAAAAAAAAAAAAAAAAGATAAGCAGGACTAAGAGTTTTATGGTTTTCTCGTTCAAATGCTAGCTCCTTGAGGCCTCCGAGTTTGGACGGACACAGAGCCTCGTCAACAGGTGGATGTGAGGACTGAGTGAGAGCAAACATTGTAGTTGTTGTATTCAAGCTTCCTGTTCTTACTCACCCTAGTCAGGCCAACTGCTCTCCCAATGTCTGTCTGAAAGCCCTCAGCAGAGACCTGAGAGGTTGGTGAAGTGGGGATTCTTAGTGAACGCTAAAAGTGAGAGCTGGATATACATCTCTCCATCCCTGCCCAAACTGAGTATAGTTGATTTACAATGTTTCAAGTGTACAGCAAAAATGATTCAGTTATATATATATATATTCTTTTTCAGATTCTTCTCCTTTGTAGGTTATTACAAGATATTGAATATAGTTCCCTGTGCCATACAGTAGGTCCTTGTTGTTTACCTATTTTATATACAGTAGTGTGTATCTGCCGGCTCTTTATTAAGTCACCAGCAAGCTCACAGACCAGTCATCTCCCTCCCTCCTTGCTCCAGAAGGGATTTAAACCAACTAATAGATATAGACAAGTTAAAAAAAGATAACATGAAATCGGAAAGCGAAAATGTAAGTGGAGAAACCCAACTGGGTGCATTGGCTTATCCAAGCCTGAGTCCCCAGGGGAAGGGGCCCTCACTGTTGGGGGTTCCCTGAGGCTGTGGGGAGACTTCTGGTTCATTGGGTTCCCCTCTGTGCTGTGAATCAGTGTGAGGACCCTCAGTTCTGCTTGGCCACTGAGCATGAGGCACCCATGCTCCTGGGGAGTCACAGCTTTTCTTCCTGTTTTTTCTCTTTATTGAGCCATCTCCAAATCCTATTTAGATTACAGTTATCTTGAAATAGAAAGACCAAGAATCATCGAGCACGTTGGAAGTGAGGAAAGTGCTCTCAATGGGCAGCATGGCCTGGAGTGGACATGAAGGCCCGCCTGGGAGCAGAGGGGAGGCACAAGTGCTGCTAGCAGATGGGTGCTGAGGTCAGGCCCATGGGGCCTGGGAAATGGTGTCAGGAGCCCAGAAAGTCCAGCCTCAGTGTAATGATATCTGAAGCAATTAAGAAGTGGTTTTAAAGCAATCAATATCGTCTATACCAGTTGTATTTTGTAACTTAACATAATTCTATAAAATACAGTTCACAATTCCTAGACAACCACACAGACATTAAAGGTTTGTGTACAGGTGGAAATAGCAGAAACACGTGGATCTCTTTACAGATGAAGGGGAAAGTCATCACAGCAGAAAAATGTGTCCTTGGAACAAGAGAGTATAGTTAAACTAAGTCTTGTTTCTATTTCTTCAATTCGATTAGAATTGCTTACTTCATCATGATTAGCCCTGGATCATCAAAAATCTGTATTCTTTAGCTCCTCTGATTAGCAGAAGAGAAGGTATTTCCAACACTTACAAACATGAATGCTTCTGTGGCACATAACAGATACCTCCTGCCAGCAGTGACCTTGAACAAGAGCAATGTTCTCAGACTTCTGTTCTTAGGATCCTTTATACTCTTATAAACTATTGAGGATGACAAAGATCTTTCATTCATGTGGGTTGGAAGTATTACTATTTACTGTATTAGAAATTTAAAATAATAACTTAAATTTTTTTACGTATTAATTCAATTAAAATAACACTAATAAACCCATTACATGTTAACTCACATCTTCTTACAAAAATGATGTTTTACCAGTAATTATTTTGTTTGGAGAAGAGCATCACTGTGTGTCTTTCTGTAAATCTCTTTAATGTCTGGCTTAATAAAAAATAGCTGGATTCTGATATCTACTTTGACATTCAATCTGCTGTGATAGGTTGTTTTGGTTGAAGTATATGAAGAAAATACAACCTCATGTAGATCTGTAGTTTGAAAAGGGAAGAGAATTTTTAGAGCCTTCAGATAGTTGCGGATATTCTTCTTTGATACTACACCAACACTTGATAAGTGGTAGCTTCTTAAAGGTTAGCTGCAATGTGCAATATGAAGTCTTATCAATGGAGTTTTTATCCTGTTACACTACAGTCAATTAGAGCATCTTGTACTTTGAACAGATCTGTGCATAGAAAATCTGTGCATGGATTTATATGACTATGCATTGACCACTGGAAAATATTGGTTCACTGAGTTAAGCAGAACTTCCAAATTTTGACCTAGTTATTATACAACATGAAACAAATCACATTTGTTAATATCACCACCAAGCTCTCAAGTGTTTTAATGACTGAAAACCTGTTGAGCTCATGGCTCTGAGTATAAGCTTTTCAAAATTTTAATTTTTGCTTGAAAGATTGAATGTTATCACAGGCAACAAGTAATGTTTTTCTTGAATCGATAGGCTCCATTTATTCATTTCTGAGAAAATGTCTGCCAAATGCTCAAGTCTAAATATTCAGTTCATCTGCCAATTGTTCTTTCCGGAAGAAATGATGTTCCATGAAAAAATGGCTAGTTTGGCTTGCTAGCCAAACAATTGCACAGTGTTTTTCCTGAAGAAAACCATAGTATTTTAGTATGCAGCAGAAGTGCTTTATGCAAACTTCCCATTTTGTCGTACAGAATGCAAAAGACTTGTACTCAGAGTTTGAGATTTAATAAATTAATAACTCTTACAGCATCATCATGAATATTCTTAAGTGAAACACTTTTTTTTTAAACTGTGTGAATGCATGTAAGTGAGGAATATGGTTACTACTAAGTACAATTTGGTGCCACTGGCTTGATTTAGGTTGTACCAGCGATTTTACCCACTGTTGCTTTTGTACCATTTGGGCAAATGTCAATATAGTGAAGGCAAATACCATTTTAGTGTTATTGTGAAAACGGTTTCCACCCTGCAAGCCATCTGAAAGGGTCTTGGGTCACACAGGGTTCTGGAGAACGTACGTTGAAAACTGCTGAGATAGGGGTTTATTTTTCTTATAAGCTGTCTGCAAGCCTTCTGGAGGTAGGTAAGCACCAGAGAGGGGGTTCTTCTTATTCCTTTTGTATCACAGAGAGGAAGATTCCAGGAAGAACCTTAAGTGCCACTGGCCAGGACTGCAGGAGGCTCAGAAAGGAAGCGTTCAGGTTGTCATGCTTCTGTGGGGGGTGGCAGCAGAAAGAATGGGGTTAGCGATGGGAAGCCTCAGTGCCTGAACAAGTAAAGTACTTTTGGGCTTCACTGTTTCTCGTTTTAATAAAATAAAAGTCCACATTTCTGATTTCACACTTTCTTGTTTCAAAGAGAGGAACTACATATATTATTTTGTTTCTACAATACTTTATGGGACTTTTTGGAGGGTTTAATAAGTTAACATAAAATAGGTAATGCCTGTCAACATTAAATAGGTAACACAGTGCCTGGCATACAGCATTGAATAAAACACCATCATCATTAAGCATCCCGGGCATCCAGTGCCCTGCGTGAGCTGGCACAATCCACCTTCCATCATCCTCTCCATCCACCCTCCTGACAAATGTCCACTGAAGCCAAATTGAGATGCTTGCTATTCCCTCTCCCCAACCTGCTTGGGCCCACCATCTACCACCTCTTTCTTGGGCCCATCCTCCTACAGAGTCTTCCAATCCTCCTCCTTGAAGTAACTGTTCTTCCTCTAGACTTGTGATATGGGCTGAATTATGTCCCCCCAACAAAGATATGTTGATGTCCTGATTCTCAGGACCTCAGAATGTGACCTTATTTGGAAGTAGGGTCATTGCAGATGTGATTAGTTAAGTTAAATGAAGACGTACTGCAGTAGGATGGGCTCATGATCCAATGTGACTGGTGTCACAAAACGGCCATGTGAAGATGGAGGGCTGGAGAGATGCGTCTACAAGCCAAGGGGCACCAAAGATTGCTGTAAACTACTGAAAGCTAGGAGGAGGCATGCAAGTATTCCACTACGGTTTCAGAGGGTAAGGGTTTCTCTTGGATCCCAGCTCCATGCTCTTTACGTTTTGAACTCTCTGACTTTACTGTGCATACCTGTATTTTGTTTGTTGAAGCTTCTTGGTAAGTCACCCTTTTGTCTGTAAGGGTAGAAACCTGTGATTCCCTGGGTTTTAGGGAGCAGTAGGATTACAGGGCTCCCTGTAGATTATTTGTTTTAGGGAATCCAAAGGCAAAGATGGGTTCTACCTGGTCTAAAACTCTTGCTCCACTGTCCTCAAAAATTCCTATTTCCTATATGTACACCCACTATGGACCAGGAACTTGTGCCTTTTTGGAAAATGAGTGAACTTTTGGATAATTTGGAATTGTAATGGCCACTTTAGGGAAACTTCAACTTAGACAAGTCTACCTGAAAAGAGGATCTCAAACTTCTCAGAGACAATAGAATGCATTCTTTGATTGGTATGCAGAAGTTTCTAAAACACAAAATGATTCCAAAACTAGCTTTTCTAAAAGAATCCTTACAGCATGCAAACAACAATCTTCAGCAAAAAACTTTGGTCATCTGAGCAGGTAACCTTAGCTTAGTCCAGCAGCCAGGAACACAATTTGGATCCAGCTATTCTTTTGGGTTTTGTATTATTGTACCTGTGACATGGCTAAAATTTTTACTTTTTATTAATATTTATTTTGGCTATGCTGGGTCTTAGCTGCGGCACGCAGGATCTTCGTTGCAGCATGCTTGCAGGATCTAGTTCTCTGACCAGGGATCGACCTGGGCCCCCTGCATTGGGAGCGGGGAGCATTACCCACTGGACAACCAGGAAAGTCCCTAAAATTTTTAAATGAAAGCTAAAAGGTCTCAGTTTGTGTCTGTCAATATGTTTACCTATGTAAGTATCTATATTATGTATATGTGATAATTTTAAACGCGTTCTATTTAATTGGCTAAAAGAAGACTAAGTGCTTGTATAAAGTATTCGTAAAAAACAGAAATATAGAATCTAACTCAAATATTTTTTAAGTTCACATGATCTGGGATAATCTTGGATAAATAAAAACTAGTTTAAGTCTGTTAGTTTAATAAAACAGTCATGTTTTCAGAATTGTCAGCATTAAGTATAGCATAAACATACAACTTTTTCTTCCTGGGTTTACTAGTCAAATTACCTCATGCTATCTCTATATTACAAAATTGTCAGCCAGAAAAATAGCTTAAGATGATGGTTAGCTGTTTGATGTCTAATCTAAGCATAACTGTTAAGAAAAAATAATTTAAATCAATTTAAATAAGATAAAAGTTTATACTAAGTTTAACTAAATAATGGATATACTTTGAATATCTAGGTCATATCCAAATAAGATAGTATACTGAGATATTGATCACTAAACATAAAGATAAGTTTATCTACTTTTGGCTTTTTAATTTTTATAGAGAGACAATGGATATCTGGGTCTGTTCATAAATATGTCATTTGCCGCATTAAAAAAAGTATGCTATGAAAAACATGTCTCTAAAAAGTATAAATTATTTATGTACAGTTGGCACCATGTATCCTTGGGTTCTGCATCCATGGATTCAACTAACTGTGGATTGAAAATATTCAGAAAAAAATTCCAGAAAGTTCCAAAAAGCAAAACTTGATTTTACCACATGTTGGCAACAATTTACATGGCATTAACATTGTATTAGGTATCATAGGTAGTCTAGAGATGATTTAAGGCATACAGGAGAATGTGTGTAGGTTACATGCAAATATACATCATTTTATATAAGGGACTTGAGCATCTGCTGATTTTGGTATCCACAGGGGTCCTGGAACCAATCCCCCGAAGACATGGAGGAATGATTGTATTTATATATTTGCTAATTTACTACAGAATGTTAATATGTGATAAACAGTTCACAACTGCCTGCTTCCTAGTTTTCACTGGGAAGTAAAGATTAGTAATAGTTAAACTTAGCAAAGGGAAACAACTCTGCATACAACATATGGGAAGAAAATGGGATATAGTTTTATATGAAGCGTATGCAAGGAATATAAGATTTTAAGGGAAAAGAGAGCAATGTTGTCTAAAAAAAAATGACTGGTTGTTCCAGAATAAGAAAAGAAAAAAAAAAATAAGACAAAACCTAAATGGATATAGAACATTTCAGGAGGTTTATGGAAAATAAATTTTATGTGTGAGGACAAATCTGGCTAAAATTGAATAGATATATTATAAGGTTTTTAAAAAATAACCTTTAATAAATAGTGTACTTATGTAAAACTAAAACAATGTTCTTTCATCTGCTAAAAGGACAAAGTTTTATTAGACTCTTAGTCTGCTCTTGGTAAGACTCTGAAAGGTTTTTCTTTACTTTTCAAGTAGTCTGCCTAGAAAACAAAGATTCTGTTGTTTATGAAAATAATTTCCTGTGCTTCATGTTGTCTTTATCAAGTCTGATTACTTAAGAAAACTGAGTCTTCTCTGTTAAAAAAGCTAGGGTATTTTACAACTACAATTGACCTTTGAACGACATGGATTTGAACTGCATGGGTCCACTTATACTCACATTTTTTTCAGTAGATAGGTACTACACGATTCCAGGTTGGTTGGATCCAAGGATACAGAACCTCAGATTTGGAGGGGCAACTGTAAAGTTACAGGTGGATTTTTCACTGCATGGAGGGTTGTGTTTCTATGTTGTTCAAGGGTCAGTTGTATATAACTTTCTGTATTTGCCTTTGAAATCTTTTAATTGTCACCTTGGTTGAATGAATAAGTGTCATTTCACAGTGACCTGTGATCCTATTTGATCAAGTGTCTTAAACATTTTGACCGTTTTTTTTAAGTTATTTTATTTTATTTTTTAAATTTATTTACTTATTTATTTTTATTTTTGGCTGCATTGGGTCTTCGTTGCTGTGCACAGGCTTTCTCTAGTTGTGGCGAGAGGGAGCTGCTCTTCGTTGCGGTGCTTGGGCTTCTCATTGTGGCGGCTTCTCTTGTTGCAGAGCACAGGCTCTAGGCACTCGGGCTTCAGTAGTTGTGGCACGTGGGCTCAGTAGTTGTGGCTCACAGGCTCTAGAGTGCAGGCTCAGTAGTTGTGGCATGCAGGCTCAGTAGTTGTGGCGCACAGGCTTAGTTGCTCCGCAGCATGTGGGATCCTCGCAGACCAGGGCTTGAACCTGTGTCCCCTGCATTGGCAGGTGGATTCTTAACCACTGTGCCACCAGGGAAGTCCCATTTTGACATTTTTGACACACTTCCCAAAATCAAATTCTGACTGAAGTCTTTTTGACCTCAAACTAACTTAGGGATTTTCCAGAGGGTGCCTGGAAGACTTCAAAAGAGTTGCTCTCTCTCCTTATAATAGAGAAATGTTAATTTATTAGGCTTATTTGATATGTTAAGTTACATGGGAAACATAAATAAAAACTAATGTTTAACTTTCTTAGATTTATTTACATGGTTGTATATTATTAATATAAGTAATTCAGAAATTATATGAAATTCCTAAAAATCTATGTCCTGCTGTAATGTTATCAGTCATAATTTCCGTTATTATTTTATAGTATTATACATCACAAAAATAACAATTTGTGGGCTTCCCTGGTGGCGCAGTGGTTGAGGGTCCGCCTGCTGATGCAGGGGACACGGGTTCGTGCCCTGGTCCGGGAGGATCCCACAGGCCGCGGAGCGGCTGGGCCCGTGAGCCATGGCCGCTGGGCCTGCGCGTCCAGAGCCTGTGCTCCACGACAGGAGAGGCCACGGCAGTGAGAGGCCCGCGTACCGCAAAAAAAAAAACAAAACAATTTGCCTCTCAATTGCATCAATTTTTTGGTGAATTTTAACCATGGCTATTTTTAAGTCTTTCGTCACTCACAGTTGTTTTTTATTCTCTATTCTTCTCTGAATGCACTTACAGTCAACTACAGGCAAAAATGCTTCATCTTCAAAAAGATTCATGGAAAGGACCCTGACAAGTACTCTAACGACTGGACCACCAGGGAATCCACCCCCGTCTTGTTTTTGGCAACGCTGGGTGGCTTTCAGGATCTTAATTCCTCGACCAGGGATTGAACCCGGGCCCAGGCAGTGAAAGCGCCGAGTCCTAAACAAGTACTCTAAAGTATACGTTTCTGATAACTTTAAGATCGTAACACTGAACTGGGTAAGACTTTATAAAACTCTAATGAAAACTGGTTGATTGATGAAGGTGCTAACCCAAGATGAAGCAAAACAAGAATTAACAGGAGACTGAATGAACTCATGAAGATGATTACCACTTTTATGATTTAATTTAAACGTTGCTGGTTCTTTTATGGTTTTTTTTCCAGAGTTAAAGGACCTCTTCTCCTGTCCCTTAAGCTACCTATAACTTACAGCGATTTAATAAAGTATACTTTTGTAAACAAAGTTGAAACATTTATCTTTTTCTCCCTATCTGATCCCTCCAGAATTCAGAAGCTCTTGTTAAATATTCTCATTTTTCATGGCAACACAAGTATTTATATAAACAGTAAAAATCTGTTCTCCTTGTAATAGGACACAATTAGACAAGTCCTTGACTTAGCTTCTTAACCTAAAGAGACTTTAAAGGTCTAATATGAGATTCCTTTGTGGACTTAAAAAATTATTCACAACCAAAAAATTATTCACAGCCTAAAAGTTGAGTTATGTTTTATTTGGCAGAAACGTTTAGGACTTAAGCCCGGGGGGCAGTCTCTCAAGTAACCCTGAGAGCACTGCTCCGAGGAGGAAGGGTGGGAGCCAGGTTATTTAGAAGTTTTGCAACAAAGGGCAGGTCGTGGGGAACATCAAAAGATTATTGTAAATTAAAGAAAACCACATATCCCAAGTTAAGGAATTTAGCGCTTTTCTATGTATGGGAAGATGCAAGAATCTGGGCTCACTGAAATCATTCCTTTGATATTCACCTCAGCTATCTGGGGCCAGTATCCTGTGTTTTCATATCCTGAGTTTCCTCAGGGTTCCCGTTGGAGGGCTGCAATTGCTGATGAACGTGACATCCTTTGTTTACTGATATGGCAGGAAATATTCCATTTCTCACCTTATTACCAGACAGTTTTAAAGAACTTTTTAAGGTTGACTCTATGGAGCCAATAAAGCCCTTTGGATATTATGAAAGCTGTAGCCCCGAAATGTCATATTTAAAACTATGCATATAATTACTATTCTTACTACATTTATGTTAATAATCCAACTTTAATAAGACTAGACTTATTTATTTTATAAATTAGTTTCACTGTAATTATCTTCGATTAAAATGGGATGCCTATAAAAAATTTTCAATAGAAAACTATAGTGTACCCATTATTCTAGTCCAGTTAATTGTCTTTGAGGTTTTGTTTTCTACTGTCAATGAAAAAATTAGTCAATCTAAGAAAAAAAATGGAAAATATTATTTGAGCCAAATTGAGGATTATAACCCAGGAACAGCCTCTCAGAAAGCTTAACTTAATTTAGCACAACTCCAAAGTTTCATGTTACCAAAATCTGCAGATACTATTTTAGATGGACATTCCCAAAACATAATTATTCCTAAAGAGTTTGCCAAAAAGCTCTTCTCATTTACCTCTATTTTATTTACTTAAAAGTTTCATCATATCAAGTTATTTTCCTTGCTGACAAACTTTATAACAGGAATAATAAGATCTTATTTGATTTCTAATAAACCTAAGTATAATAAAAGTATTATGCTTAATGTTGATGGCTCTAAAGACATGTCTGCATTAATTAAAACAACAATCTTAAACTAACTTTAACACCAGATATTAATTCAATGCTGAATATTTCCCAGATTATATGAACCTGAAATTCATTCTGGACAGTTTCCTTTATATTTCTGAGTACTTACATAAATGAAACAGGAGGGAAGGAGGCAGGGCACAACATTTGAAAGAATGACATAGCCAGAGGATATGACATAAACTGATTAGAACCAAATGGGTCCAAGATGGCAGACAAGTTGACTTCCACTAGACCTTGAGCCTCAGGATACCCTCACAAGCTAAATGACACACCCACAGGCACCATGACATTTCCAAGACCTACCATAAGGATCAAAAAGTGGGTGGTGGCCCAATTCCTGGAAATCCCTGCTCCTTCCTAAAGTAGCTAGCATACTCCTGCCACTCATTAGCCTATGAAATTACCCACTCGTATAAAAACTGACAACCCCATACCCTGGTGCCTTTCTCACCTTCTGAGATGGCCCACGCTCTGTCTGTGGAGTGTGTTTCTCTCTAGATAAATCCACTTCTTACCTATCACTTTGTCTCTCACTGAATTCTTTCTGTGATGCGACATCAAGAACCTGAGCTTCATTAAGTCCTGAAACCAGGTGTGTGAACTCAGTTGGAAGACTGGGTTTTGGCCGGGTTCCAGTCCTGGCACGTGGGTTCAAGTTCCAATCTGAGGTGCACGGTTTCATAAGTGCATCTTAAGCCAATTAACTAGAGCTCTTTTACAAATTAATTTTGGCAATACCACACATTTACAACACACATATATAGATACATACAAACACACAAATGCAGAGACCCCATAGTTCCCATTCCAAAATTTCAGCTATGAATCAGTTAAAATAATTTTAACATAATACCCATCAGTTACAAAAGAGGTTGGATTCAAATTGTGTTTCTGGCAAATGGAACAAATCAAGGTTATCTGATTAGGTGGCTAAATCCTTTTTTTTTTTAAATTTATTTTTGGCTGTGTTGGGTCCCCGCTGCTGCATGCGGGCTCCCTCCAGTTTCAGCGAGCGGGGGCTACACCTCGTTGCGGTGCACGGGCTTCTCACTGTGGTGGCCTCTCCCATTGCGGAGCACTGGCTCTAGGCGTGTGGGCTTCAGTAGTTGTGGGTTGCGGGCTCTAGAGAGCAGGCTCAGTAGTTGTGGCGCACAGGCTTAGTTGCTCTGCAGCATGTGGGATCCTCCTGGACCAAGGCTAGAATCCGTGTCCCCTGCATTGGCGGGCAGACTCCTAACCACTGCACCACCAGGGAAGTCCACCCTTTTTACTAATATTTATAAAGACACTTAAGATTTCTATTTGTCCTTGACAAGTCAAGTTCTAAATTATCTACCCTCCCTTTGGTTTTACCTTCCTGAAATTGCACTTTTAAAAAGATGGTAGAGGGAAGGGGAAGGGTAAGCTGGGATGAAGTGAGAGAGTGGCATGGACTTATATATAATACCAAATGTAAAATAGATAGCTAGTGGGAAGCAGCTGCATAGCACAGGGAGATCAGCTCGGGGCTTTGTGACCACCTAGAGGGGTGGGATAGGGAGGGTGGGAGAGAGATGCAAGAGGGAGGAGATATAGGGATATATGTATATGTATAGCTGATTCACTTTGTTATAAAGTAGAAACTAACACACCATTGTAGAGCAATTATACTCCAATAAAGATGTTAAAAAATAATAAAATAAAATAAAAAGATGTTAGAGATAAGAATACCTGGAGAAGACCAGGTACAACATTTGCATCTCAAAGGCATAGGAGAAGAAAGGCAAGTTCCTCCTAGGAGGAATTTGTTCCCTTAAGGCCACAAAATTTTTCTCAAGACTTACAAGCCTTTTAAGATAAATAGGTGAGGTTTGGAGATTGGCAAAAGGGTTGGTGGGCTTTGGATTGTTTCTGGAGTCACAGCTGGTCCTTTAAAAACTAAATTGTAAAACAAGGATGGTTGTTTTTAATTCCTCAAAGAATTGGGTGGCCATCTCAATGATATCAAAGGACTGGCACACCCATTCACCTATGTTGGAATGTTTTACTTTCTTTCATTTAGCTTAGGGGAGCAGCCTCCCCCCCACACCCAAAGAAAAAGAAAAAAATTCCTGTTAACGCTCTGAATATCAGCTTTGGTCGGTTTAGTCAGACTGGTGGCCTCCTCCCATCTTGGTAACCCATTTAGAAGCACTTTTGAGGATCCTTTCTGGGTTCAAGAGATTCTTTTAACTATGGCCCTCAGTTGGGCCTTTGAGCTGAAGAGGCTTGCCTACAGCCTCAGGTGGTCCCATTTCTAAAGGTAACCACTTAATAGTGTCTTTAGAGTGGAAAGGCAATTCAAACAGGATTACTAGAATAAGTACTCAAATAAATGAGGGTAAAGGGGAGCAGTAGTTGAAGTTTTAGGTACCTTTTAAATCATTAACCTTTAGTTAGCCTCCTACAACAAATCTTTCAATGAGGCTATTTTGGAATTTTGAAGGCTTTTGGGACTTCTGCATACTAATTATTGAATAAAATAGGTACAATAGTTTGAAATAAGATCTCTATAAAATTTTAAGAGTTTATAAGACTTTCCAATTCAAAGGATCCAAGGAACTAGCTCTACAACTATTTTTCCCTGCTAACCTAATTTTAGAAAAGAGAAAAACTTACCGCTATTGTTTCCAGTAGACCCTACAGACAGAGATCCAGAAGACTGCCAGGTTTAACTGTGCAAAAAATGTTTTGGAGTGCCAAAAGAACCCAATTTTAGCCATTTCAGGGCCTGATTTCCTTTAATTCCTAATCAAGTACTTGCAAGCATACATAAACCCAGCTGGTATTCCCATAGGTGGCTGTCTGCCTGGGAGCTGTTTGGCCTTCGAGGTAAAATTTCCCATTATTAACTTGGTAGGCTAATTCAGATATGAGATATGATCTGAACAACTTTCTGAGGACAGTGTGGTGAATCAAATGTGTGCTACTTCTGAGTCTAGCTCCCCAAGGGGTTACCCTTGGGTCAATTCAACTCTCTTATAGGTCTCGGTTTCCCCCTGCGACAGTCTAAAACTGCCGAAGTGCTAATGTTAGGGGAAACAATGACTGAAACAGCCCATCCTGACCAGGCAAAGACAGTAACAATTTGCATGAGTTATTTTACGACAGGTGATCCTGGTAAGGAACACAGAACTAACAAGCCACCACCAACTGGAAGAATATGGGAAAGGTCGAAAGGAGAGAGGAGACACCAGTCCACATGTCCTACCAACCTCCCAGAATCCTCCTCGCTGTAATCCACCTTGGCTAAGTGGTTGCACGCGCCACAAGAAAGGACCCTGAGTCAGAATGATTGGCCAGAGACAACCCGGAAACTAACCCAATTACCATAAACCCTGAGACTGCGAGCCACGTGGCAGAGCAGTCCTCCTGGGTTCCCTTACGCTTATGCTCTCCACCCAAGTGCCTCTTCCCAATGAAGTATCTTGCTTTGTCAGCATGTGTGTCTCCTTGGACAATTCATTTCCAAGTGTCAGACAAGAGCCCAGTCTCGGGCCTTGGAAAGTTTCCCCCTTCCTGCAACACTAAGTTATCGGCCTCTGTCTCAGCCCTCATGCCCTCCTTCTGCTCCCCCCAGCCCCCCACAATGGTTGTAGTAGTCAGTCTCCTTATTCTTTGGAGTTGAATAATTCAGTCTCTCATTTAACTAGCAAAAGTTTTATTCAGACCATATATCAACTTGTTTAAAACAAATTTAACAGAACCCCAGCCATTTATGTTTCCCTGGATGTCCTGCTCAGATGCCTTTAGATCCCTGCCTAGGAAATGCACTGGTGCCCATTATGACTTCAGGTCTTAAGTAAAACAGCTGGAATAAAATTTCCAGGACCGTCAATCAAACAATGAGATCCAATAACAGGAGAACTCATCAGAACACCTGAGAAGTACTGAGAAGCCAGTGCTGTTAGGGGAAACACTGACTGAAACTGCCCACTCTGGCTAGGCAAGCTAGTAACCACCAACATGAGTTACCTTACAACAGGAGGTCCTGGTAAGGAACTCGGAACTAACAAGCTACCACCAACCAGAAGAAGGGAAAGGTCAAAAGCAGAGAGGAGACGCCAGTCCACATGTCCTACCACAAAATTTTATTTGAGCCAAATTGAGCATTATAACCTGGGAACAACCTCTCAGAAAGCTTCGAGAACTGTTCGACCTACCTGTTAGAGGTCAAAGCATAGTTATTTAAGTTTTTGAGACAGAGGGCTGTATGTTAAATGACATATTATTGACAGTTTATGCAATCCAGATCTATGTGTAATGGGTCATCAGGGCCCCTTACAGGATTAAGAAGGAAGATTATTTCCTAAGGAGTTCTCATTAATGCAGACACACAGTACACAATAAACGGGAGGGAGGAGCCCAAATGGGCAAAGAAAAATTTTATGTTTAAATTTTTGCTCATCTTGCTATAGAATATGAATTTTATTTCATCACTACTTATAGAACTCAGAGAACTCACCACAACAGATTATATGTGGACAACGTTCATGCCTGTTGCTGTATAGAACCTCTGAGGACATGATCAAAGAAAGATTGTCAAACTGCAAACCAGGAAAATCCATCAGATTGAAACTGCCAGCCTCATTCCATCATCTAAAGATGCTTCAGACTCAAATCTAGAAAATTTCTCAGCTGGCTTCTCTCCAAAATTGGAAACAATTTATAATTTGCTTGAACTATTAACTTTTATTTTTCCTTTGTTTCCATAGAAATGCCTCATTAAATTACCTGTTTGCCCACATCATATAGAGGCCTAATTTAGATGGAAGCTCACCTAACTCTGCCTCCTGAAATAACACATCCTCATGTTCATCCTGTCCTAAGTAATCATGAGGATATGTGTTTGCTAATACATCATGTTATGTCTATGTAAATTACTAAAAAAAATAATGTAGATTGACTTAGAATAGTAAAACCTGAATTTGATTATAACCTATCTAAGTTATTCAGTTGGTTAAGTCTTGGCTTCCGGGAATCTCTGCTCAGGGGAATTTTTCAATCCTTGGTTATCATTCTCCTTATAGGCATCATATTAACCTCTCTAGTGTGTTGTATTCCCTTAAGCGTTTTAAATACCTTTCGGCAGCCGCTCACACATCGAATGATATCTGTCAGGATTAGACAACTTGAAGAACTCAATGATCTGACATCCCATGTCTATGATGACAGTGCAACTGCTGGTAACAGTGACTACATGACACTCTGTCCTGACAACTCAACTAGCAGAAACATTGAATATGTGATTCTTCAGCCTGGCTACATCAACAGTGGGAACCCAGAGTAATACTATACTAGTTGGTCACACTCTCAGCCTGCTGAGAGAATGATTAAACCTTTGGCAGTTAGTTGGTGATTGATCCAACTTCCAGTCCTTCTCTCTTCCCTGGAGATCAGGGGGTGGGATTGAAAGTTCTAACCCTCTAAGCACCTGGTTAGTTCCTCTGGTAACCAGCCCCCACTGTTAGGTGTATTCCAAAGGTCACCTCATTAACATAAAAAAGATACCTTTATTGCTCTCATCACTTAGGAAATCCCAAGAGTTTTAGGATCTCTGTGCCAGGAATGGCAGACAAACACCAAATAAATATTTTTTATTATAAATCACAACACCACACAAGGTCATAAGGGTGGGGCCTTAAGCCAATAGGACCATGGCCTTATAAGACAAGGAAGATCTCTCTCTCTGTCTCTCTGCCATGGTGGACACAGTGAAAAGGTGGTCTAAAAGCCAGGAAGGGAGCTAGCACCAGAACCTTGAACTTGGACTTCCAGCCTTCAGAACTGTAGGAAAGTAACTTTCTGTTGCTTGAGCCACCCAGCTTGTGATTCTTTGTTACGGCAGCCCAAGCTGAGTGAGACATGCTGCCATCTTCTCTCATGCCTGCACTTTTCTGTTCCAAGCCATCTGGTGGAGCAATCCAACTGCTTCTAGAATTATCTAAAAGCATCACTGGTAAGAAGCTGGTGGGACCAAGGAGCACTTCCTCAGTCCAACACTAGGCCTGTTTTGACTGCTAAATGTTAAGTCCTCTCTGAGAAGCCAGCGCCCACTGAGGATGACTTGCCCATGGCCCCACGGCTCATCACTGACAAACCCAGGCTTCTGTTTGTCACTTCAATGTCCCTTCCCTGCAATGGGCCAACCTCTCTTTTGAAAACGAGTCATGAAAACCTCATGATACCAATCCCTAATAACACATATTTAAATACAGGAAATAAATAACATAAGCATGAATATTTAAAGCCAGGGAATTTAAAATGTAATATTTGCACACTGAGATATCTAATTTGTTTGCTATGCTGATCAGAGCAGAAACTATTTCCATAGTTCTATTTGTATATTCATAACTGTTAGTAGACAGAAATGAATCATTGTTTATACATTTTGTCAGTGAAAAGAAAAAGTCAACTTTATGTCAAGTAGCCTAAGGTCCCATGTTTTGCACATGCTCCTCTTTTGGTGTGGAGAAGCAATCCAGTGTGTCAACAAAAGGCAGGACTGAGCAGAGGTGCACTGATGGGAACTTCTCAAATATTCCTGCTTAGAAAAGGAATTTCCGTAATGAGAAATAGTCTCATTCAGAAGTGGGGGGAGCATGCATGCTGAACACAGAAATGTAGAGTCATGATTTTACTGTAGAGTTTCTCCCCAGAGAGAATTTGAAGACCCCATGTACCCAGCCAACCAGTAGTTAGCTCTGGAAACGTTCTGCCTTTCAGTCGATATCATGGTTATAAGCAAACCGAGATGTCACAGCCGTTGATAACTGTTCCAAAAGAAATAGAGCCAGACACTAGTTAAAGGCAACTAAGATTTTATTCAATACTACTGCAATAGGGGAAAGAGTTAAACTCAATTCCAAAGGCAAGGACAAGTGGGGATTTATGGCCAAGAAAGGGGGGTTGAGGCATCATCGAATGGAAAATTACTGAGAGGAGACATCAAGGGTGAGGTATTCTTGCTAAACCTACTTAGGAGTCTTGCTGAAGGCAGGCTAGAGTGGTCAGTTCACGGGTGAGGGATGACTTAGCAGGATTCTTTGCTAAGACTGCTGAGGCAGGCTGAGGATGGGCCCCAAGTGAAACCACAGAACACGTCTCAGGGCTTGGTGGAGCTCAGTTTATGTGTTAGCATGGAAAGAATTCAGTGAGAGGCAAAGTGATAGATAAGTGATTTATTTGTATAGGACGCTTGTGAAGGATACAAGCGGGCAGGCAAGAGGGCTCTGCCCGGAGAACTTAGCGGGCTATATTTTTATAATCAAAGGAAAAGTAGGGAGGGGGAGAAGACCACGTTATTCCTCTTTCTTGAGTATACCTCAAACTTCCATAATCAGCTCCTCCTCTACATTGGGCGGGGTAGTTTTTTGGTCTCTACATAGTCAAACCAGGACTGTCACGGTGCTATTCGAATCAGCAGAAGGGTGGTAACATATGCTAAAATATGGTAAATCATCTCAGGTTTCAGTATAATGAGGGTCTTCTACTTTGGTATGTCACCTTTCCCCTACATTTTAGTGCACACAGAGGAGCATGTCCTAGGGGTCTTAATTTACTAACCTCAACCAGCAGGATGCAGGCCTCATTGACTTGATGTATAGTTTTGTTGTTAGTTTCATTATTAAGCAAGCCTGCTTTGTTTCACGATTTTCTGATTGCTTTCTTGAGTGATCATTAATTTACAATGTTCTCCCAAAGCCCCCTAAATTTCCCTCTCTATCTATAATCCCTCAGTGGGATTTTTAAACTAGCTATTTGATTATCCTACTCTATCCCTATCAGAAGGATGAGGCCTGGTAGAGAAGAGGGTTCAGAGGAGCCTGTCTAAAGATCGATCAAGGAGTGTCTTTAACAGAACCGAAGCTATCAGACAGGAGAAAATGCAGAAAAGATTGCCCTTAAATTCAGGTGGGAAATGGATGATAGGGTAGAGTATGTAAGTAGCAAACTATTTTTATAGTGGCAGGGGTCAGGGAGATGGGGCTGGGGAGGGAGGGCAGGTGTGAGGAAGCCCTCATGGGGCTGCTCTCAAGCATCAGCAGTAAGAATGCTGCCTGGCTCCGTGGAGACTATCCAGGACACATAAGACTGATTAGCAGATGCTAGCAATCCAGGCACTCTTTGATGCCCTGGAAGGAAGTTGGCTATGAACTGATGTGGCACAGCCCAGCTGGGGTTAGGAGTCACCTAATCTAGTTTCCAGGACTCCATTTGTGGTTGCTCCTGTGCTCAGTGGAGGAACATGTGTAGGAGACTTGGTTCCAGAAGAGGCAAGGAGAGGGTCCTGGGCTTCCTTTCATGGCACCTGCAGCCCCCTTCCACCTTAAAGACCAGCCAGTGGGATGGGGTCAGTAGCGAATGACACAAGATCGTGCTTCAGGAAGGGTCCTGGGAAGTCCCTTCCTAGACTGGTTGAGAACACCCATTAGACGCAGAACTGGAGGATGAGCTGAGCTGTGCCTGTGTCCCTCATGAGGAAGGCTCTTGAGAGCAGGGTCCCCTGCTTACACACGCGCGCGCACACACACACACACACACACACACACACTCAGAGCAGCCACAGGAGGAGGGTCCCTAGGTGAGGAGGGGTGCTGGTGCACTGTTCTCCCCAGGATCCTCTTTCCTGGAGGGCTGTCCCCACTTCACCATGGTACCTGAGTGGGCTGTTCTCTCAGACAGGGACATCCACCCCTCCCCCAGCACTCTGAGGGCACACAGTATTTATACGAATAATTGGGAATTTCTTGGTGGGCGGTGGCACCGTTACTAAAATGAATGTTCTCTACTTACCTCACTGTGGTGATAAAAGAAGAAACGCCAAACATCACAAAATAGTTTTCATGATATTTAGAGTTTAGCTACATTCATCTTAGTTCTGAGTTTTAAGAAAAGTCAGGCACCTCTATATGCAAGATTTATAGTTCTCCTAGTTCCTCTCAAAAAAAAATTTGTTTTTCCTCCGATGCGCCTGTAAATTCCCCTGAGTCTTCCAAGAGGACAGTGAATCAAGGCTTTGGCAGCGCGCTTCATGGAACAGCATCAGTCCTCCGACAGAATTTCCCTTAACCCTGGCTAGTAGCGAACAGTGTCTGCGCATTTTCGTCCCATTTCACTGGGAAGCGGGGTTGGGGGAGGGTGGCGCAGAGAACCGGGAACAGCGAGCGGCTGGGAGGGAGCTCGCGTCTCTTCTGCCCGCGACCCCTCCTTCACCGTCGCTCATTCATTTCGCGCCGCTTCCCTTCCCTTCTCTCTCCATCGCACGCACTCTATTTTCCTCATTCACCTTTGCTTTTCTCTTGTCCCCACGGGAATATAAACTCCGCGAGGCAGGGCGCGGGCCGGGACTCAGGGCGAGAGGAGCGCGGTCGGCGTCCAAGGGCAGGGTGGGATCCTGTCCTTACTCGCATATCTGATGTTTTGTTCACCACTAACTTTTTTTTTTTTGCATTAATTTTGAAAACTTAAAATATTGCATCAGAATACTATTTATCTTGGTCACTGAGTTTTTTGGCGCTAACTCCCTTGAATTCTCCCTTGAATTCACTCGCCCCGCGCGAGTGCCTCACCCATTCCGCGCAGGGAGTTGAAACTTTTTTGCTCGCTGTTGAATCCCAGTGCCGGGCACAGTAATACTCTGGTTCTCGGAATAAAACATTCTTTAAGAACCGCCTCCAGTTTCTTGCAGGGACCCTCGCGGTCCGAGCAGTACTTCGGGGCAAACCCCAGGAAAGAACAGGGTGTCCCCAACGCCGGGTCCCTACCCACTAAAGGTGGAACCGCTCTTACCCTCCCGCGCGGGTCGCCGGGACCCCTGGGGCAGGCGGGGAGCGACCGATCGCGGGGTGGGGCGAGCGCCAGCGGGACCTGGGGCGAGGGTGCGACAGGCGGGGCTCAGGGGAGGAGCAGAGGGGGAGGGCATGGGAGAGGGGGGAGAAGAGTGCGTCGCCGGGAGCGCGGAGAAGGCTTGCCGCGCACGACCGAGAGCTGCGCAGGTGGGTGGGAGGTGAAGGGGGCTGCAGAGGAGGGCTTTGGGGCGGGACGCGGGGGCAGGAGGGTCGGGGGCGGGGCCCCTCGGCTCCCTGGAGGCGGGTGCTGTGTGTGCCGCTGCTGCAGCCGCTGCGTCTGGGGTCGCGGCTGTCTGTGAATGTACACCCCTCTCCCCAGTACGGACGCTGTTACTCCTGCCGGAGGCCGAGGCTCAGGCCCGTGCCGAGGTCCGGGTGCCCGGCTGTGCGAAGGGACCTAGCCGGTCCCTTCGGCTGGCTGCAGGTGGACGGTGACCGCAGGTGACCGTCCGCCTGCAGGTGATCAGCCACCTGCGCTTACTGCAGCCCCTCCTCCGCCTCGTTTTGCCGCAGGTGTCCGTGCGCTCCGACTCACCTTCCCGCGTCTCCCGGCTGGTGTCCTCCCGCCGCAGCTGTCCAGGCTCCCGGCCATGGTGAACGTGCTAGGCGGGCGGAGCCTGGTGACCTAAGACGGCACGTGGGTGGAGGCCGAGGCGGCGCTGCAGAACAAGGTGGTGGCTCTGTACTTCTCCACGGGCCGGTGCGCGCCCAGCCGCGATTTCACGCCGCTGATCTGCGACTTCTACGCGGAGCTAGTGGACCAGGCGCGGCCCTCCGGGCCCTTCGAGGTGGTCTTCGTGTCCGCCGACGGCAGCGCTCAGGAGATGCTGGACTTCATGCGGGAGCTGCACGGCGCCTGGCTGGCGCTGCCCTTCCACGACCCCTACCGGCAGTGAGTGGGGACGGATTGGGGGTTCTGGGAGCTGTTAGGCGCACCCCCCAACCCCCATCCCAATCCCTCATCCCTGTGCTTCTCCCAGCTACCGGGAGCTCTTTGATAACCCCATCCCCACGCCAACCCGTTCGAGCCTCTCTCAGCTACATCGTAGTCTCTGCTTCGGCTTCCCAGGGAGGCTCTAGCGGTTGGCTGACAGGGAGCATCTGCATCACCATGGGCGCTTGGTGAGCCTGGGCAGTGGCCTCTAGCCTCTGACTCAGTGGGTCTGAGGCTCCGGGAATCTGAATTTATAAGGAGTTCTGGTGATGCTGATGCTGCTGTCCAGGAAGCCTGCTCTGGTAAATCACAGCCCGGGGATGCTCCATCCTACAGCACAGTAAGATACCGCCCCTTATCTGGAGAGCGGAAGAGGGAGACCCAGAAAGGCCACTCAGGTCAGAACTGGAGACCATGGGTTGACTGCTGTGGGCCAGTAGTACGGGACTGGAGGCCGTACTACTTGAGGCTGAGGACTCAAGGGCTGGAGGAACTTAGTGCCAGGCCACGTTGCAGTTTCATTTTTACTGGCAGTGACTGAAATTTCATTAAGACGTCTCCTGCTCCTATAACTGTAGAAAGAAGCAGGTTCCTGGACTCTTGAGGAGACGTGTCAGAGGTGACAAAAATCCTTGCTCTCTGAAGGGATCTTGCCCCACCCTTGCTTTAGACAAGATGTAACATGGCAGGAAACCTCAGCTCCGCTGGATTTCAGAGTTTGTGAGCAAACTGGAAATTGACCCTAGTGCTCTATTGGGTGTGGTCAATGAGCTCCATGGAGAGGAGGAGGGAGAAGCGGGGGAGGTGGTAGGACCTGGGAGGGGGAGGAGGAAAAGGAAGGATGTGGGGGCTTCCCTGGTGGCACAGTGGTTAAGAATCCACCTGCCAATGCAGGGGACATGGGTTCGAGTCCTGGTCCGGGGAGATCCCACATGCCACGGAGTATCTAAGCCCGTGTGCCACAACTACTGAGCCCATGTACCACAACTACTGAAGCCCACACGCCTAGAGCCCGTGCTCTGCAACAAGACAAGCCACCACAATGAGAAGCCTGCAACACAACAAAGAGTAGCTTCCACTCGCCACAACCAGAGAAAGCCCACATGCAGCAATGAAGACCCAGCAGCCAAAAATAAATAAATTAAATTAAAAAAAAAAAAAGAGGGGCTTCCCTGGTGGCGCAGTGGGTGACAGTCTGCCTGCCGATGCAGGGGACACGGGTTCGTGCCCCGGTCCGGGAAGATCCCACATGCCTCAGAGCGGCTGGGCCCGTGAGCCATGGCCGCTGAGCCTGCGCGTCTGGAGCCTGTGCTCTGCAACGGGAGAGGCCACAACAGTGAGCGGCCTGCATACCACAA